>NC_080427.1:34745929-35036845 GCF_029873635.1 Malania oleifera | reverse complement strand
GAGGCTCAGCACCATACCATCTGCCCGAGCTCCCGCTTGGTGGACGGGTTTGGTCTCGTCCGAGCCCTCAACCAGCTCAGCATCTCTTCTATCTAACAACCAGCTCGGACCCCTTCTATTTGCGTTCCCTAGTGACGATTTACCTTGTCCGAGCCCCTCAATCTACTTGGATTCCCCTCTGGTCGGCGTCTCCGACCTTCCTCTGTCTCGGCTCGTACCATTGTGTGTATGCATACGGGGCATAATTTCCAACAAGGATAACATTTGCATAGAAATTAAGAAAAAATAAGTGAAGTACTCCTTAATTATGTATACTCTGAACACATTTATATAAAAAACACATAAAACAAAATAAAAAAAACATAATATGGCATATGACTTCGTACATGATTCATTTAATAAGCAAAAAAACATAATATGCTATAAGCATATGACATAATACATGATTCATTTAACAAGTAAAAATATTAATAAGCTAAACTCAATATAACACCTCTTCAAAACTTACTTCATATTATTATAGGACATATATATTTTTAGAACCATGAGTAGCCTCGAAGTAAGCTTTGTAGAAAGCAACTAGTTTATCCCTAGGAGGTAGAGTCTCCTTGACAGCACTAATAAACTCTTCAGACCATTTGTATAATTTGGGATACTTTTTATTTGTCAACAATTTTATTGTTTGTGTTTCTTGAATTGCTCCCATCCAATAACCTATGAAGATGGCAGCAATATCCACCAATCCAATTGACTCTCCTCCAAAGAATCTCTTATCTTTGAGCTCATTTTCAAGTATTTCTAGATAATCATGCGCTTCTTCCGATGCTTGGTCATCACCATGATAAGCTTTCCAAATCGAAGACATACACTGCAATACAATAAATAAATTAATATGAGTCTGGATACTTTTAACTACAAAAAAGAGATACTAAAAACTTGCACATAAGTATTTTCTAAGACAATTAATACACAAAGTGAAAGGCTTTTGCTTCTCTCTCTCCTCTCTCTCTCTCCATATTCCAAATAACTTTGATTCTCATTTTCTATCACAACACAATTTCAGACCTTGAAGGAAGAATTTAGATAATTTTTAATATAATTTATATTACAGTCAAATATAAAAATCCCTCTCATATTCTAAGTATTGGGTATGGGATTTGAAATCTCTCCTCGCTGCAAATAAAATATTATATATACACACACATACATACCTTTTCATCAATGAACTTAGCCCAGAAACGAGCCATGGCTCTCTGATATGGGTCTTGAGGCAAGATGGGATTGGTCTTCCATGTCTCATCCACGTACTCAAGAATCACAAGCGACTCGGCGATGGGTTTTCCGGCATGGAAGAAAACCGGAATCTTCTTGTGAACCGGGTTCGACTTCAGCAGCAACTCGCTTTTGTTCCTTATGTCTTCTTCTTCTATGCTGTCGTAGGTATGCCTTTGAGTTTAAGGGCAATCTCCACCCTCTGACTGAAAGCGCTAGCCAACAGTCGCAGTAGTACCTTCACTTCTTCTCCCATCTTAATTCGATCTGCCCTTTTCTTTTAATTTGCCACTTAAAATTCTCTGGAGACGTCCTTATATAGAGGAGGGCTAAGGGTGAAATTTTTCTTGCAGCCAAGCAAGCAACCAATTTTTTTATTGCCATTATTATATTGTATTCTAGGGAATAAGTTAATGTAGATTAGTTGTTGGGTCTTAAATATATTAAATTAAAGAAATAGTCAAGGTTGGTGGGCGGTTCAGTAGGACTTGGGGGACAAGATGTGGAAGGGATAATGAATTTTAATTTTAATTTTAATTTTTACTTTATTTTATATATGAAAATATAAAAATCTATTACTAAATTTGACAATAAATAATTATAGACAACCAATTTTATACGAGACTAACATAATAAAATTAGATAAGTTTTATTTCATAAAATGAAAATAAAGGAAAAAATAAAATTTGCATTAGAAATAAAAATTAAAAAATACAGAAAAGGAAACAAAAATAAAAAAATGGGTAAGCATTTTCAATTTCAAAATTCAAATTTGAAAAGAAGGATTCAACAATTGGACATGTGAGATGTAACGACTTGATTTTACATGTCATTTTTTTCCTTATTACATATATATATATATATATTAACTGTAAAATTTTACTGATTTGATATATCTTAATTTCAAATCAAACCAACATCACGGTTCAGATAGGTCCCGTGAAATCTGAGACACAATAAACTACCTAAACAGCTGGAAGCATAATACATACAACCATAACAATACATACAATACGAGAGTGTCAGAATATTTCCCAAAGTATGCATACACAACCATTCCAAAAATACCCTCATCAAGACTTAAGGACTACTCAAAAATGACTATCCAAAATACTCACCCTACAGTCAGGGCAGTACTGCAGTCCCCTCTACTTACGAGTCTGATCTCGTCTAACTGGATCATCTAAAAAATGTTAAATCACTCGAATGAGACACAACACTTAGTAAGACAAAATATGCTATTGCTCGTGTGTGGCACGTTAGTTTACATATTTGTAAAATCTGATTTAGAAACACCCTAATATCTGAATCTGAGAAAACACATATAAATAATGTACAGTATAGCTTATACCTATGTTACTTAACATAAACTGTTTCTCTGAATATTATATTAATAATATTTCTAATTTTCATAGATATGTCTTTCTGTTTCTTTATATCGAGATATATATATATATATATATATATATATATATATATATATAGATATATAATGTAAAGACCCAAAAAATTAAAATAATTAAAATAATTAGAAAAAATAATAAATAAAATTAATGAATTAATTAAAAGTATTAATCAATTAATTAGTTAAACATTATTAAATTGATGAATTAAATAAATAAATAAAAAGAAATAATATAAAGGAAAAAAAAAACTAATTGAAATAAGATATATATGTATATATACATGTAAATTATTATAATATATATATATATATATATATATATATATATCATAAATCAATCTGGATGATTCATCCAGATTGAAATTGGATCTTCAGAACAGAACCGCCTCCACCCCCCCCGGGCAATTCGTGTGGGTGCCCTCAGCTAGCTCCGTCTCCATCTCTCTCTCTCTCTCTCTCTCTCTCAATTTCTTGACGGATTTACAGCGAATCGGGAAACGGAAGGTGTCATTAGATTCCTGGTTCCGCTACCGACATTTCTACTGGAACAGATTTGTCGTAGGAACGACTTAGGCACTGCTCCTGGGAAAAGGTAACTTTTTCCTATTTTTTCAATTTCTCTTTAAATATGCTGTTAAATCGACGATCGAGCATCACCACGTGGTCTTAGTCGCAATTATCGTCATTTTGAGGTGGGTAAATTTTCAATTAGGATTTTCTAGGCTCCACTCCAAAGCGAGAGTAGAATTTAAAAAATTTAACAAATTAGTTATATTTGTGGGTATAACTATTAATCTGAAAATGATGGCCCTAGGAAATATTTAAATAGTCTTTTATTTATGAATAATTTAATAAAACTAGAGTTTTTGAATCAGGGTCCGGGTGAGCGCCGCAGGCATCTGTGTGGGATTCTTGTCGGTGTAATTCGAGGAATTCAGGTAAAGGAGAAATTTATATATTAAATCAGGTTTTTATGAATTAAAAAGGATTATGAGTTATTTATATATATTCGTTTTTATGTGGGTTTAAAATGCTAGCCATGAAATTTATGTTTTCAGAATTTAGGATTGTCGATATAGTTATGTATATGTGAAAGTAAACGAATGAAAGTGAAAGAAATTTTATAAGGAATTAAGTAAGAAATGAAATGTATTTTCAGCATACAAATGTTAATTATGGGTTGGCTTATTTTGTAAGGAATATATATGAATTTTATTGTTAAACTGTGTGGCATGAGATTCTATGCAAATATATATTAAATGTATGAAATGCGGGCTATGTGATAACCTAAATAAAAATGATATTTAAAATAATAAAGAGGAAAGGAAATTATCAGAGGCCTCGTCGACGAACATAAGGGATTCGTCGACGAGGGCATAATAGGGCAGCGTCGACAAAGCCAAGTTTCGTCGACCAGGAAATAGCGAGAAAGGTTTTAGAGCAGTCTGAATTTTGTCGATGAGGAGTGGGTTTTGTCAAAGAAATAATCCAACCAGTAATTAATGAATTTTATGAGTGCACAAGATTTTCATATAATCGACATTAAATAATGTAATGTGTTTATATATCCCACTAACAATCTATATCAAACTATAGTTCTATGAAAAAATAGATTGTGATGTTGATAATGGTTTACATGACTTCTTTAGGATTCAAAAACAACTATAATAATCAAATAATGCAAATGAGTCCATTATTGATAGAATTTTCACTTATCATGTGCAAAAGTAAATTTAAAGATGAAGTTAAAAATTCATTTGAACTTCACTCATCCTTTCAAAAATGTTTTAACATTCAGCACACTATAATCATTCTTACAAATATGGTATATGACTTTGATTATTTTGGAAGAATTTTAACAAATTTTCGACAACATGCCGTCTGTAAATAGAACATTTCCCAAACTTGCAAGTCACAAAAGTTCTTCCTAATTTTAGCAAAGCCAGCAGCAGTAGTACACAACTTAGGGTCTGTCTATACATATATGAAATTGTAGAAAAGATAAATCAAGTCCTAACAGCACAAGCAATACAGTTCCAGTATCTTCCAACAATTCACAATTCAGCATATGAATAGAATTAAATAAGCAACAGAACTACCAGCATGTAGTTCAAACTACGTTTTCCATACCTTCTAATGAGAGGAGCCACCATCTAAATTAATGAACCTACTTGTTATGGATATAGATCTTTATTTTTACTAGATTTTATGTATGTTCTTGATCTTCGTTTCCCTAATTGGGTTTTAAGTTGAGAGATTAATGTTGTTAGATCTTCAGTTAAGGAGTTGGGAGGCTCCTGTATTACTTCTAAGTTATAGTGTTTGGAAGATTTATTTGGGAGAAGGTTAAGAAAACATTGAAATTTAACAAACCTTCGACAACATGCCGTCTGTAAATAGAACATTTTCCAAACATGCAAACCACAAAAGTTCTTCCTAAGTTTAACTAAGCCAGCACGAGTAGCACACAACCTAAGGTCTGTCTACGCATATATGAAATTGCAGAAAAGATAAATCAAGTCCTAACAGCACAAGCAATACAGTTCTAGTATCTCCCAACAATTCACAATTCAGCATATGAATAGAATTAAGCAAGCAACAGATCTACCAGCATGCAGTTCAAACTATGTTTTACATACCTTTTAAAGAGAGGAGCCACCTGCATCATCTGGTCGAGATCGGCGCAGCATTTGTTCGAACTGCGCTTGCTTGTTCAGAATGGCTTCAAGCGCAGCCAGCTAGAGGCGGGGACTGGAGCATACTGTCAGCATATAATGTCGAGCTCCCGTGTCCACGCTGGGCACCAATTGTCAAGCGGGGTCGAGAAGCCTGGAGGAATGTCGATCCGAACCCACTGCGCCGTCCACACTGAGCACCAAAAAGGTTTGAGATTACTTACCTAGATGCGTATGTAAACACTAAATTTTTCTTGCAAATGTTTGTAGGACTGAACATCAAGCCCTTCATCTTAAGCAAATGAATTGACTTGTCCATGTTATCTAAAAACTAGCACAACATCCCACACCTAAAAAACAAACATAGAGTCATAAAATGAATTAACTAAAGTTGTGAAGTAATATATTTTGCAATCTTTTCTCAAATTTTAGAGCATCTTACTTTTTAGAGAGCTTGATTGAGCTACCAATAGGGCTTTCAATCTGGTTTCCAAGCTCCAGAGACCTGCTAACTAGAACTCATCTTATTGGGAAAAGACACTGATCCTGGTTCAATTCATAAAGGCCATTCGCAATCTTCTTAACTTCTCTTTTGACAATGCCATGCACTAGTTGTGGTTTTGAGTTATGGTTTTGAAAGGGGTTCTTGGGGAGTTTTGGAGTAACATCGGTACTGAATGATATTTATTTTTTTTTAATTTCAATGGAGAGAATATGTAAAGAAGTGTTTGTTTTTTGGTAGGAAAACTGAGCCAAATATCAATGGAGAGATACCAGGTTAGATTTCACACCAAAAATTTAACAAGCAATGTTGGTTGCTTCTTTATGTCATTTTCTTATGGATTAGTATGGACCATTTGATCAATAAATGGCCAAGGTTTACTCAAGCATTTTTTCTAGGAAGTAAAACATCACAAGGAAAAAGTAAATGAAATTTTCAACATGTGGAACTTCTAAAATTTTAACTAAGTATCAATCATTATGAAAATATGAACAAGACAAACATAACCATCTCTCATAATTTTAACTAACGGGTTTGTTATAATTTTATGGCATAAGCTATATCATTATTGTCTTCATTGTTGCTTGCTCTCAAATAGTAAGTGAAAATATAAGCTATTCCATTCAAGTAAAAAACACAAAGCAGCGTGATAATTTTCTTTTCAATAACACTGCTACTCTAAAAAATACATCTTTTATTTCTATTGTTAAACGCACGATATGTATTGTTGGCACACAAACTAACTCAGGTTTTTAGGACAGGCATTTATGGTTAACTTTCAGTAAAATAAAAGGGAGGAGCTAGGGTCTTCACTGTTCCATGCTGTAAGCCTTTTACAGAACATACTTATACAACCTTCAGTAACAAAACAATTATCAAGCCTTTGCTGACAAGAAATTTCTTTCCTTCTCTAATTTATATATTTGTACATGACAAAGACATTTGCTATTAAGCTTTCCCAAGTCCTTTAATGATTCTGTTAATTAAAATTCCCAAAAAGTATTGCAGTAGGATTTATGGTTAAAATAAAAGGAGCAGCATTGTGCAATATGCAGACAAAGTGTGTGTTTCTCTGCACAGGCACATGCATCTCTATATCTTCATGCAACCTAAACCAAGTTAACAACTCAAGCTGCATAAGTATCAATGCCTTGAAGAAGAAAAGTACCAATTCCAAGACATGGTATGCATTTGCAGACACTTTTCTTCCCCTTTTTATTGTAATAACTGACAAATCCTGATCCTTGGCAACTCTGACATTTTCCAGTCCATTCGTAAACCATTTCGTTACAGTCCTGCAACCCCCAAAAAAAACAATCGAAACGATAAAATTAGGCCAAATAGTGAAAGTGGTTTTGGGGAAAGGGGGGCAGCGAGGAAGTATATGCTACAGAAACCCCTTCAGATTCACATCTAACTATCTAGCATCATCCAACACAACCAATGCATGCACAATAGTCTCAAAACCACCAGTGCATAGGATCATTAGGCTATATTCAACCCCAGCTACCAAAATTAGAAGTGGCAATCAAGCTTTTGTATCTTTACAAAGAATCCCTAAATGCTAAAATGACAAGACAAACATAGTCCAAAATTATATGGTCATCCTTATTTTTTTTTTTTCCAACTCATAGATATCTTATTTAGGAATTAGGAACAACAAATTACAATGATTTATCCTTTTACAAATGAGGCGAAAAAATGATCCATACAAAAAAGAAAAATCAGAAAACAGAAATAAAATATAAAAAATAAAATAGAGAAGTAGCAAAAAGGCATGTAGCACTTAAATAAAAAAACTTATTTAACTGAGATATAATGTGGCACGGTTGATTTGTATTTGATCAAGCAAATGGGTCTCTAGATGAACGATGAATCAGCCATTTGCACATGCTACTTATGAAATATTAACTAGGAACAATATAATTTTCGTTCAGTAGGATGTTATACAATCAGAGAATTCCCACGCACACTAACGACATTTCCACACTTTCCACATTAGTTTCTGGAAGGAATTCATATCACTGTGTCGTTAGCATCCACAATAGCACTGCACGCATAATAAACCCAGCATTTTTGGACGAATCAAAGAATTTTCAAAGTCACGGTCAAAACCTTCGAAGAGACGCCTGTAGTTTACTCCAATAATTTCACTCTTTCCATTATTTGTATAGGACCAACAAAAGGTATTCTAATCTAAAGACTTGAACTTAAATGACTCAAGAAACCAGAGGGGGGAAAAAAGACCTCAACTTGCGGGTCGCAAAGGAGCCGACGATCGATCTCGTCCTGCAATACCGGAGATGAATAAGGAAACGTCATAGGAAGTGGAAGAGCATCACTGTCGTCGGCCAAATAGTTCTCTCGGTCGCGGGACCATCGCTTTCCCTTCGCATTCACCTTCACAGTGTCGTTTGCACCGCTTCGCCTAGAGGAGCTGTCGACGGCATAGGAGTCCGAGTACGAGCTGACCCGAAGGCCGCTGGAGACATCGGCGGGCGGAGGAAGCTGAAACCACCGAGGAAACTATGGGCGAGATGGGAGGTCGGAGGCGTGGATGCGAACGGTGAGAGGAGGGGAATGGAACGAGAGGAATGAGGGTTTTTAGCAACAGAAGATGGCACTGCTAGGGTTTAGCGGCAACGTGCAGCAAAATCGACCGTTTTAACTTTTCATATGATAATGTAGAGAGAGAGAATCCGATTATCTGAATATAAAGGATGGGAAGGAAGTATTAGTGATGATTTGGGAAATAAGAAGCTAATAGTGATGAATTTTTAAATTCGTCAGTAATGTTGTGAAATAAATTTTTTATTTTTTTTAAATAAAAAAAGTATTAGTAATGGTTCTAAAATTTGCCACTAATAAGGGATTAATAGTAACGAATTTTTAAATTCGTCACTAATATTGTGAATTAAATTTTTTTTATTTTTTTAAATAAAAAAAGTATTAGTGACGGTTCTCAAATCCGTAACTAATAAAAGGCCAATAGTGATAAATTTTCAAATTTGTTACTAATATTATGAAATAAATCTTTTATTTTTTTTAAATAAAAGAAGGTTTTGTGAAAGTTACCAAATCTGTCATTAATAAGGGGCTAATAGTGACGAATCTTTAAATTCATCATTAATATTGTGAAATAAATCTTTTTTACTTTTTAAATAAAAGAAGTATTAATGACGGTTCCGAAATCCGTCACTAATAAGAGACTAATAGTGACGAATCTTTAAATTTGTTACTAATATTGTGAAATAATTTTTTAAAATTTTTTAAAATAAAATAGGCATTAGTGATGGTTCCTAAATCTATCACTAATAAAGGCTAATAGTAACGAATCTTCAAATTCGTCACTAATATTATGAAATAAATTTTTATTATTATTTTTAAATAAAAGAAATATTAGTGACGGTTCCTAAATCTGTCACTAAAAAGTGTCTTTTAGTGACGAATATTCAAATTCGTCACTAATATTATGAAATAAATTTTTTTATTTTTTAAAAATAAAAGAAGTATTAGTGATGATTCCTAAATTCGTCACTAATAAGTGTCTTTTAATGACAAATCTTCAAATTCGTCATTAATATTATGAAATAATTTTTTTTATTTTTTTAAAATAAAAGAAGTATTAGCGACTGTTCTAAAATCCATCACTAATAAGTATCTTTTAGTGACGAATCTTCAAATTCGTCACTAATATTGTGAAATAAATTTTTTTTATTTTTTTAAAAATAAAAGAAGTATTAGTGACGATTCTCAAATCCGTCACTAGTAAGTATCTTTTAGTGACGAATTTTGATGATTCGTCACTAATATTATGAAATAATTTTTTTTATTTTTTTAAAATAATAGTAGTGATAGTTATTTAATCGTCACTAATAAGTGTCTTTTTAGTGACGGACTTGATTCGTCACTAATACTACAAAAATCGTCACTAATATTTTTCCGAGATAATTTCTGGGCAAAAAATGTTTTTTCGCGATATTTTTTGATTTTTAGCGACGAAATTATTAGTGACGGTTTCAAATTCGTCACTAATAGTGTCGTATTAGTGGTGGTTGTTAAGACCATCACTAATCCCCACTTTTAGTGACGAAATTGAATCCATCACTAATAATTTCGTCACTAGAAATTAATTTTTTTGTAGTGTCTAGTTGTATTTTTTATTTTTCTTATCATTGTTTGATTGTGTCTTGTGTATATTTCATCGTCGAATGCATGCATTAGTGGTTGTTGATTGTTTCGTGATTGATTGTATGCTTCCGCTGCAGACCTTTATCCACATGTGACTTGAAACGCACATCATTTGCCATTAGTTCATAACTGAATCAACAACCATCCTCAAATGCAAAAAACTCTCAATTGCTCAATTTTCCAAGAACAAAACAATCATAACTTTAGAAACAAAACAACACTGTAAACACTTTATATTTTGACGGATAATTTAAGTCTCACAAATCAAACTCAAAAAGTCCAAAGACTTTTACGACTAAAACTCAATTTTATGAGGGCAGATTCAATCCCTCTTCAAATTAATTTCACAAGAAATCCTCAATTCTCATAAATAGATCCTGTTTTCAATTCCTCTTCAAACTCAGTTAACACGAACATGCACCAGTTATCCCAAGTTAAACAGAAACCCTCCAACAGTGTAAATAATGAGCACAAACGAAATCCACAAATTACCTCCAATATCTATGTTTCTTTTTTTCTTTTTCTTTTTTTTTTAAATTCAACACAAGATGTTGTAGCTGGAGCCAGGAGACGTAGCTGGAAACGCGTGAGGAGCTGGAGACGCGTTGCAAGCTGGGGCAGTTATCCACCATTTAATTTAAATGGAAACATCTTTTTTTTTATTTATTGTATTTAATTGTAATTGATTCCAAGCCCTATAAATAGAGAGATTTGGAGAGTTGTGAGATGTATAGAGAACAGAGAAAAGAAAGAGAGGAGGAAGAGAGTAAGAGGAAGAAAGTTGTATTTTTTTAGCGATTTTAGTGAATTTGTGGTGTGCTCCGTGGACGTAAGTTGATATTGACCAAACCACGTAAATTTTTTGTGTTCATAATTTTCTGGTTGCTCACAGGGTCCTAACAAGTGATATCAGAGATCGATTGGAGCAGGAAAAGCCAGATCGGAGTCGTACACCAAAATCAGAGCTCTATCCAATGGTTCGAAATTATTTTTTGAGGCCACCATCATCTTCACCTCGCCAAGACGAAGCCAACCATGCAGCCGGAGCTCGAAAGGAGCTTAGAAGAAGCTACACGTGCCACCACGCGCCTAGCCAGAGCACGACTCCTCGCCACGCGCCGATCACGCACCGGTAACCTGCCGCTCACGCGCCACACACGCGCCCACGCGTCTTCCTCGCTCGAACCGTCTCAACCCGACCCAAAAACCCAACCTGGACCCAGATTTGTATCCGACCTGCCGCCTCAGAATCCGGCCACGTCAACGGCGTTGAGGCAGCCGCCACGTCAGCGCGCCATGCCAACAAGTGGGCCCCACACTGCCACGTCAGCCGATAGGCCCAAAGTGCGGGCCAACGGTGCCATGCCAATAGTCGGCCCTATAGTGCCACGTCAGCATTGACCAGTTTGACCTAAACTTTAACCGAGCTTTTCGAAGTCTTTTTGGGTCCATTTTTCGAACAACTTGAACCATTTCTAAGGGTTTTCGACCGTTTCGGATCCAACCGTGCTATCCATTTGAACTAATTCCACCTCTAAATCAGCGAATCGAGATGTCAAACGAAAAGAGCTCAAAAATCTAAATGTTCAATGGCAACAATTTTGGTTTCTGGAAAATGCAGATAGAAGATTATTTGGGAAGGAATTGCACTTACCATTGAAGGGTAAGCCAACATTTATGAACGAGGACGAGTGGGAGTTGCTTGATTGAAAAGCACTGGAGCCATCAGAATGATGTTGTCAAAGTCTGTGACATTCAATATCAAGCATATATCATCCACCAAGTCTCTGATGGATGCGCTTTCAAATATGTACGAGCAGTCATCAGCCACTAACAAGATACATCTAATGAAAAGATTATTTACTATGAGCATGTTTGCAGGTGAAAGTTTTAGCAGACATTTGAATAATTTCAATGAGTTGTCGGATCAACTCGCCTCAATCGGGATAACATTTGATAATGAGATTCGTGCCCTACTGATTCTCAATCAGTTACCCGAAAGTTGGAATGGTGTTGTTACTGTCTTTAATAACTCCGCAGGAAAATCAAAACTTGTATATGATGAGGTTGTCAGCATGATTTTGACGAAGAAAATAAGAATGCAGTCAAACCATGGTTCCACTTCGAGTTCAGCCTTGAACATGGAAAGTCAATGCAAAGGAAACAGGCATGGACGATCAAACAACCGCGGAAGATCTAGGCTTAGACGGTCTAAATCTAGAAATCCCAGAGGTTCTCAGGACACAGGTTCCAATGGCACAAAAATTATTGAGTGTTGGAACCGTGGAAAAACTGGTCATTATAAGAATCAATGTAGAAGTCTAAAGAAAGAATATGAGACGAGGGCAAAGACAGAAGCTAATGTTGCTTTAGAAAATGATGATTTGTTGATCTGCTCTTTGGAGAGCAAAAAAGAGTCTTGGATGTTAGACTCTGGGGCTTCATTTCATGCCACTTGCAGCAGAGATTACCTAGAGGAGTATACATTAGGTAATTTCGATAAAGTATATCTGAGCAATGATCAACCTTGAGACATTGCCAGTATGGGAACAGTAAAGATCAAAATGAATGGATCAGCATAGAAACTAAAAGATGTCATGTATATTCCAGACCTGAGAAAGAATTTGATCTCAGTCGATCAATAACATATCTTTCATTGGTGATGAATGGAATATATCGAAGGGTACATTGACAATTGCTCGAGGTAAGAAAAATAGTACTCTTTATGTAACTCCTGATGCATACATGTCTATTACAGTTGCTACAAGAAATGATGATAGCAACTTATGGCATCAACAACTCGGACACCTGAGTGAGAAGGAACTTAGGGTGATGCACTCAAAGGGTAAGTTGAGTGATTTACAATCAGTGAAGATTGACACATGTGAGAATTGCATATTTGGGAAACAGAAGATAGTCAGTTTCCACAAAAACATCAGTACCCCAAAGAAAGAGAGACTTAAGCTAGTCCATTCAGATGTATGGAGACCAACAACCGTTTCGTCCACAAGAGGGAAGCATTACTTCATCACATTTATCGATGATCATTCACGAAAGGTATGGGTTTACTTCCTGAAATATAAATCTGATATTTTTTATGCTTTTAAAATTTGGAAAGCAATGGTAGAAAACGAAACTGGTTAAAAAATCAAGAAGCTGAGAACAGATAACAGTGGTGAGTATATTGACACCAAGTTCAAGAAATTATGTTATAAGCATGGTATCAAAATGGAAAGAACTGTGCCAGGTACGCCTCAACACAACAACGTAGCCGAACGAATGAACATAACGTTGACAGAAAAAACCAGAAGCATGCGTATACAGTCAGGCTTACCAAAGATGTTTTGGGAAGAAGCAGTCAACACAGCAGCTTATTTGATTAACAGGAGTTCATCAGTACCATTGGACTATAGTCCACCGGAAAAAGTTTGGAATAACAAAGAGGTAAGACTTTCATATTTAAAAGTTTTTTGTTATGTTGCATATGTACATATCAATGATCATGTCAGGAATAAGCTAGATCCGAAATCCCGGAAATGCACTTTCATCAGTTATGGTGGAGATAAATATGGATATCACATTTGGGATGATGAAAATAAAAAAGTAATCAGAAACAGAGATATGATTTTTGATGAAAAGGTGATGTGCAAAGATAGACACACAACAGAATATACAGATTCTAAAACAACCTTTGTAGATGTGGATGATGTTTTAGAAGATGTAAGGACACGTCAGTAGAACACCGAGAATCCTCAGCAGAATACTGAGATTCCTCAAGCAGAGGAACATGTGGAGTAGTTTGTTGCACCACCACCTCCTACTCCAGCACCAGAGCTTAAGAGATCTTCTCGACAACATGTACCGAACAGGAGGTATGTGAACCATTTACTTCTTACAGATGAAGGAGAACTTGAATGCTATGTTGAAGCATGTTAGGCAGGAGATTCGAGCAAGTGGGAGCTTGCAATGAAAGATGAGATGAAGTCTCTTAATTTCAACAAAACATGAGAATTAGCTAAGTTGTCCAATGGTAAGAAGGCTCTTCACAACAAATAGGTATACAAGATCAAAGAATAGCATTATGGATCCAAGAGGTATAAAGTTCGGTTAGTAGTCAAAGGTTTCGAACAGAAGAAAGGAATTGACTACACTGATATTTTTGCACCAGTTGTCAAACTGACAACCATCATATCTGTTCTAAGTATTGTTGCCTCAAAAGGTTTACATCTTGAGCAGTTGGATATGAAGACGAAATTTCTTCACGGTGATCTTGATGAGGAAATTTATATGCAACAGCTAAAAGGACTTTCAGTAAAAGGTAAAGAGAATCTATGCAAATTGAAAAAGAGTTTGTATGATCTCAAACAAGCTCCTAGACAGTGGTACAAGAAATTCGACAGCTATATGCAAAGGAACAATTTTCAGAAGTGCAATGCCGACCACTGTTACTACTTCAAAAGGTATCGTGCTAGTTATATTATTCTACTATTATATGTTGATGATATGCTAGTCGCAGGATCAGATATAGAAGATATCAGAAAATTGAAGTAGTAATTGTCAGAGGAATTTGATATGAAAGACATGAGTTCTGTAAAGCAGATTTTTGGGATGCGGATCTCTAGTGATAAGCAACAAGGCACGTTGCAGTTATCTTAGTCAGAGTACATCAGACTTTGGTTCTGTAAAGCAGATTCTTAAGATGCGAATCTCTAGTGATAAGCAACAAGGCACGTTGCAGTTATCTTAGTCAGAGTACATCAGCCGTGTTTTACAGAGTTTTAACATAAGCAACGCCAAGACTGTAAATACACCATTTGCAGGTTACTTCTGTCTCTCAAAGGATCAATCTCCCCAAAAAGATGAAGAGAACAACTTCATGGCTAAGGTACCATATGCCTCATCCGTTGGAAGTCTAATGTATGCTATGTTTGGTACCATACCAGATATTGGCCAAGCAGTGAGAGCTGTCAGCAGATATATGTCAAATCCAGGGAATACACATTAGGAAGCAGTGAAGTGGATTTTGAGATATCTACGTGGCACTATTGATAAGTGTCTATGTTTCAGCAAAAGCGATTTGAAAATGCAAGGATTTGTAGATGCTGATTTTGCAGGTGAAATTAATCATCGCAGAAGCACCACCAGGTATATATTCACTGTTAGTACAACAGCTGTTAGTTGGATGTCACAGATACAGAAAATTGTTGTTTTTTCCACTACAGAAGTTAAGTATGTAATAGTGACAGAAGCTAGTAAAGAGATGATTTGACTTCAGAGTTTGTTAACGGAGCTTGGATTAAAGCACGAGATGAATGTTTTGTATAGTGACAGTCAGAGTGCGATACATCTAGCAAAGAACTCCGCATTTCATTCCAGAACTAAGCATATTGGATTGCGTTATCACTTCGTCAGATCTCTGATAAAGGATGGCGTAATGACACTTGAAAAAATCCAAGGTAGCGGAAATCCGGCAGGTGGTGACTATAGAGAAGTTGAAGTTGTGTTCAACTTCAGTTGGTCTTCATGCCTGAAGACATATTTTGAGCACATTATTTATTCATGATACTAATTGAGGAGGTGTCTCCGTCTCCAAGTGGAAGATTGTTGTAGCTTAAGCCGGGAGACGTAACTGGAAAAGCGTGAGGAGCTGGAGACGCGTTGTTAGCTGGAGCAATTATCCACCATTTATCCACCATTTAATTTAAATGGATGAAACTTTTTATTTATTTATTGTATTTAATTGTAATTGATTCCAAACCTTATAAATAGAGAGTTGTGGAGAGTTGTGAGATGTACAAAGAGCAGAGAAAGGAAAGAAAGGAGGAAGAGAGTAAGAGGAAGAAGAGAGTTGTATTTTTTCGGCAATTTTAGTGAATTTGTGATGTGCTCCGTGGACGTAGGTCGATATTGACCTAACCACGTAAATTTCTGGTGTTCATAATTTTCTGGTTGCTCACATGGTCATAACACAAGAAAACCTCTAAAAAAATACAAGAAATCCTTAATTCTTTGCAGATAGAGATGCAGCAGGGAGTGCAGAACAGGGGAGATGCGAGTGTAGAACAGGGGATATGGTGCGTGCGACAGTTGAGGAGACGGTGTGACGGTCCCAAATGAGGCAAGTGGGATGTTGCTGCAAACAATCACACCGACGACAGTGCGGGGAGACGTCAATCTGTTTTCGGTTTCAGGATTTTGTTCGTCAATGAATTCTGCAATGATCTACTGCGTGGCGAGAAGAACCAGGCCTCGCCGGAGAGACGGGCACTTTTGCCTCAAATTCGCCGGCGAAGGAAGAAGATGACATGACCGCCAGCTGTAGTCTGGAGGGAAGAGAGACGATGATGGGGTTGTCGTTGTTCTTGACAGCAGCAGCGACGAGAAAGGAGGTGGAGAAGAAGAAGTGGTGGTGGTGGAAGATGAACAAGAAACAAAGGAGCAGAGGTCGATCTGTCTTCTGTAATTTTCCCTATTAGCAAATCAAAATCGGAACGATTGTTGGTCACGCAGGCGACGGCACTAAAGCTCTGAAATCATGTTCTTCTTCTCCCTTTTAATTTTCTCTAATTTTTGTATTTTTTGTGTGTAATGAATCTACCCGTATGAGCTATATGAATGGATCAATTTCAATAGGAAAATGGAATGAAAAAAATGAATGGATGAATTTCAATAAGAAATTAGAATGAATGGAATGAATGATTGAATGGAGATTTACTGAATGCAATAAAAATGGAAATGAAGTTACAGGTTGGCTGGTTCGAGAGAGCCACTCTCCAAACGAAACAAAGAGACAAACAAATTCCCAATTTTCTAGCTTCTATTCCTGCTCCCCTTAACTTTATACCTAGCAAACTCTAACTAACTATTCTGGAATACCCCCTGCGCTCTACTACAAGTGGCCCCTTAACACGTAAGCAACAATGAGCCGTTAAGGGAGTTCGGCCCAGCACCCAGCCCAGCTACCACGTGATCCACGCCTCGGCCCACGACGACTCGAGCTGCGAAGAGCCAACCTGCGAATGGCCAACCTGCCCACGCGCTCACTCTGTTCGGCCTCTTCTGACGACCCCAGCTCAGCACCATCTGCCCGAGCTCCCCTGTGACGGGTTGTCTCGTCCGAGCCCTCAACCAGCTCAGCATCTCTTCTATCTAACAACCAGCTCGGACCCCTTCTATTTGCGTTCCCTAGTGACGATTTACCTTGTCCGAGCCCCTCAATCTACTTGGATTCCCCTCTGGTCGGCGTCTCCGACCTTCCTCTGTCTCGGCTCGTACCATTGTGTGTATGCATACGGGGCATAATTTTCCAACAAGGATAACATTTGCATAGAAATTAAGAAAAAATAAGTGAAGTACTCCTTAATTATGTATACTCTGAACACATTTATATAAAAAACACATAAAACAAAATAAAAAAAAACATAATATGGCATATGACTTCGTACATGATTCATTTAATAAGCAAAAAACATAATATGCTATAAGCATATGACATAATACATGATTCATTTAACAAGTAAAAATATTAATAAGCTAAACTCAATATAACACCTCTTCAAAACTTACTTCATATTTATTATAGGACATATATATTTTTAGAACCATGAGTAGCCTCGAAGTAAGCTTTGTAGAAAGCAACTAGTTTATCCCTAGGAGGTAGAGTCTCCTTGACAGCACTAATAAACTCTTCAGACCATTTGTATAATTTGGGATACTTTTTATTTGTCAACAATTTTATTGTTTGTGTTTCTTGAATTGCTCCCATCCAATAACCTATGAAGATGGCAGCAATATCCACCAATCCAATTGACTCTCCTCCAAAGAATCTCTTATCTTTGAGCTCATTTTCAAGTATTTCTAGATAATCATGCGCTTCTTCCGATGCTTGGTCATCACCATGATAAGCTTTCCAAATCGAAGACATACACTGCAATACAATAAATAAATTAATATGAGTCTGGATACTTTTAACTACAAAAAAGAGATACTAAAAACTTGCACATAAGTATTTTCTAAGACAATTAATACACAAAGTGAAAGGCTTTTGCTTCTCTCTCTCTCTCTCTCTCTCCATATTCCAAATAACTTTGATTCTCATTTTCTATCACAACACAATTTCAGACCTTGAAGGAAGAATTTAGATAATTTTTAATATAATTTTATATTACAGTCAAATATAAAAATCCCTCTCATATTCTAAGTATTGGGTATGGGATTTGAAATCTCTCCTCGCTGCAAATAAAATATTATATATACACACACATACATACCTTTTCATCAATGAACTTAGCCCAGAAACGAGCCATGGCTCTCTGATATGGGTCTTGAGGCAAGATGGGATTGGTCTTCCATGTCTCATCCACGTACTCAAGAATCACAAGCGACTCGGCGATGGGTTTTCCGGCATGGAAGAAAACCGGAATCTTCTTGTGAACCGGGTTCGACTTCAGCAGCAACTCGCTTTTGTTCCTTATGTCTTCTTCTTCTATGCTGTCGTAGGGTATGCCTTTGAGTTTAAGGGCAATCTCCACCCTCTGACTGAAAGCGCTAGCCAACAGTCGCAGTACCTTCACTTCTTCTCCCATCTTAATTCGATCTGCCCTTTTCTTTTTAATTTGCCACTTAAAATTCTCTGGAGACGTCCTTATATAGAGGAGGGCTAAGGGTGAAATTTTCTTGCAGCCAAGCAAGCAACCAATTTTTTTATTGCCATTATTATATTGTATTCTAGGGAATAAGTTAATGTAGATTAGTTGTTGGGTCTTAAATATATTAAATTAAAGAAATAGTCAAGGTTGGTGGGCGGTTCAGTAGGACTTGGGGGACAAGATGTGGAAGGGATAATGAATTTTAATTTTAATTTTAATTTTTACTTTATTTTATATATGAAAATATAAAAATCTATTACTAAATTTGACAATAAATAATTATAGACAACCAATTTTATACGAGACTAACATAATAAAATTAGATAAGTTTTTATTTCATAAAATGAAAATAAAGGAAAAAATAAAATTTGCATTAGAAATAAAAATTAAAAAATACAGAAAAGGAAACAAAAATAAAAAAAATGGGTAAGCATTTTCAATTTCAAAATTCAAATTTGAAAAAGAAGGATTCAACAATTGGACATGTGAGATGTAACGACTTGATTTTACATGTCATTTTTTTCCTTATACATATATATATATATATATTAACTGTAAAATTTTACTGCTTTGATATATCTTAATTTCAAATCAAACCAACATCACGGTTCAGATAGGTCCCGTGAAATCTGAGACACAATAAACTACCTAAACAGCTGGAAGCATAATACATACAACCATAACAATACATACAATACGAGAGTGTCAGAATATTTCCCAAAGTATGCATACACAACCATTCCAAAAATACCCTCATCAAGACTTAAGGACTACTCAAAAATGACTATCCAAAATACTCACCCTACAGTCAGGGCAGTACTGCAGTCCCCTCTACTTACGAGTCTGATCTCGTCTAACTGGATCATCTAAAAAATGTTAAATCACTCGAATGAGACACAACACTTAGTAAGACAAAATATGCTATTGCTCGTGTGTGGCACGTTAGTTTACATATTTGTAAAATCTGATTTAGAAACACCCTAATATCTGAATCTGAGAAAACACATATAAATAATGTACAGTATAGCTTATACCTATGTTACTTAACATAAACTGTTTCTCTGAATTTTCTATTCATAATACTTCTAATATTCATAGATATGTCTTACGGTTTCTGTAAATCCAGATATATATATATATATATATATATATATATATAGATATATAATGTAAAGACCCAAAAAATTAAAATAATTAAAATAATTAGAAAAAAATAATAAATAAAATTAATGAATTAATTAAAAGTATTAATCAATTAATTAGTTAAACATTATTAAATTGATGAATTAAATAAATAAATAAAAAGAAATAATATAAAGGAAAAAAAAAACTAATTGAAATAAGATATATATGTATATATACATGTAAATTATTATAATATATATATATATATATATATATCATAAATCAATCTGGATGATTCATCCAGATTGAAATTGGATCTTCAGAACAGAACCGCCTCCCCCCCCCCCCCGGGAAATTCGTCTGCGTGCCCTCAGCTCGCTCCGTCTCCATCTCTCTCTCTCTCTCTCTCTCTCTCAATTTCTTGACGGATTTACAGCGAATCGGGAAACGGAAGGTGTCATTAGATTCCTGGTTCCGCTACCGACATTTCTACTGGAACAGATTTGTCGTAGGAACGACTTAGGCACTGCTCCTGGGAAAAGGTAACTTTTTCCTATTTTTTCAATTTCTCTTTAAATATGCTGTTAAATCGACGATCGAGCATCACCACGTGGTCTTAGTCGCAATTATCGTCATTTTGAGGTGGGTAAATTTTCAATTAGGATTTTCTAGGCTCCACTCCAAAGCGAGAGTAGAATTTAAAAAATTTAACAAATTAGTTATATTTGTGGGTATAACTATTAATCTGAAAATGATGGCCCTAGGAAATATTTAAATAGTCTTTTATTTATGAATAATTTAATAAAACTAGAGTTTTTGAATCAGGGTCCGGGTGAGCGCCGCAGGCATCTGTGTGGGATTCTTGTCGGTGTAATTCGAGAATTCAGGTAAAGGAGAAATTTATATATTAAATCAGGTTTTTATGAATTAAAAAGGATTATGAGTTATTTATATATATTCGTTTTTATGTGGGTTTAAAATGCTAGCCATGAAATTTATGTTTTCAGAATTTAGGATTGTCGATATAGTTATGTATATGTGAAAGTAAACGAATGAAAGTGAAAGAAATTTTATAAGGAATTAAGTAAGAAATGAAATGTATTTTCAGCATACAAATGTTAATTATGGGTTAGCTTATTTTTTAAGGAATGTATATGAATTATATTGTTAAACTGTGTGACATGAGATTCTATACAAATATATGTTAAATGTATGAGATGCGGGCTACGTGACAACCTGAATAAAAATGATATTTAAAATAATAAAGAGGAAAGAAAATTATCAGAGGCCTCATCGATGAACATAGGGGATTCGTCGACGAGGGCATAAGAGGGTCTCGTCGACAAAACCAAGTTTCGTCGATAAGGAAATAGCGAGAGAGGTTTTGGAGCAATCTGAATTCCGTCGACGAGGAGTGGGTTTCGTCGACGAAATAATCCAATCAGTAATTAATGAATTTTATGAGTGCACAAGATTTTCATATAATCGGCATTAAATAATGTAATGTGTTTATGTATCCCACAAACAATCTATATCAGACTATAGCTCTATGAAAAAATAAATTGTGATGTTGATAATGGTTTACATGACTTCTTTAGAATTCAAAAACAACTATAATAATCAAATAATGCAAATGAGTCCATTATTGATCGAATTTTCACTTATCATGTGTAAAAGTAAATTTAGAGATGAAGATAAAAATTCATTTGAACTTCACTCATCCTTTCAAAAATGTTTTAACATTCAACACACTATAATCATTCTTACAAATATGGTATATGACTTTGATTATTTTGGAAGAAATTTAACAAATTTTCGACAGCATGTCATCTGTAAATAGAACATTTCTCAAACTTGCAAGTCACAAAAGTTCTTCCTAGTTTTAGCTAAGCCAGCAGCAGTAGTACACAACCTAAGGCCTGTCTATGCACATATGAAATTACAGAAAAGATAAATCAAGTCCTAACAGCACAAGCAATACAATTCCAGTATCTTCCAACAATTCACAATTCAGCATATGAATAGAATTAAACAAGCAACAAAACTACCAGCATGCAATTCAAACTACGTTTTACATACCTTCTAATGAGAGGAGCCACCTTCTAAATTAATGGACCTACTTGTTATGGATATAGATCTTTATTTTGACTAGATTTTATGTATGTTCTTGATCTTCGTTTCCCTAATTGGGTTTTAAGTTGAGAGTTTAATGTTGTTAGATCTTCAGTTAAGGAGTTGGGAGGCTCCTATATTACTTCTAGGCTATAGTGTTTGGAAGATTTATTTGGGAGGAGGTTAAGAAAGCATTGGAATTTAACAAATTTTCGACAACATGTCGTCTATAAATAAAACATTTTCCAAACATGCAAGTCACAAAAGTTCTTCCTAAGTTTAACTAGGCCAGCACCAGTAGTACACAACCTAGGGTCTGTCTACGCATATATGAAATTGCAAAAAAGATAAATCAAGTCCTAACAGCACAAGCAATACAGTTCTAACATCTCCCAACAATTCACAATTCAGCATATGAATAGAATTAAGCAAGCAACAGATCTAATAGCATGCAGTTCAAACTATGTTTTACATACCTTTTAAAGAGAGGAGCCACCTGCATCATCTGGTCGAGATCAGCGCAGCATTTTTTCGAGCTACGCTTGCTTGTTCAGAATGGCTTCAAGCGCAGCCAGCTAGAAGCGGTGACTGGAGCATACTGTCGGCATATAATATCGAGCTCCCGTGTCCACGCTGGGCACCAATTGTCAAGCGGGGTCGTGAAGCCTAGAGGAATGTCGATCCAAATCCGCTGCGCCATCCACGTTGGGCACCAAAAAGGTTTGGGATTACTTACCTAGATGCATATGTAAACACTAAATTTTTCTTGCAAATGTTTGTAGGACTGAACATCAAGCCCTTCATCTTAAGCAAATGAATTGACCTGTCCATGCTATCTAAAAACTAGCACAACATCCCACACCTCAAAAACAAACATAGAGTCATAAAATGAATTAACTAAAGTCGTGAAGTAATATATTTTGCAATTTTTCTCAAATTTTAGAGCATCTTACTTTTTAGAGAGCTTGATTGAGCTACCAATAGGGCTTTCAATCTGGTTTCCAAACTCCAGAGACCTGCTAACCAGAACTCATCTTATTGGGGAAAGACACTGATCCTGGTTCAATTCATAAAGGCCCTTCGCAATCTTCTTAACTTTTCTCTTGACAATACCATGCTGCAGTTGTGGTTTTGAGTTATGGTTTTGAAAGGGGTTCTTGGGGGGTTTTGGAGTAACATCGGTACTGAATGATATTTTTTTTTTAAAAAAAATTTCAATGGAGAGAATATGTAAAGAAGTGTTTGGGTTTTGGTAGGAAAACTGAGCCAGATATCAATGGAGAGATACCAGGTTAGATTTCACACCAAAAATTTAACAAGCAATGTTAGTTGCTTCTTTATGTCATTTACTTATGGATTAGTATGGACCATTTGATCAATAAATGGCCAAGGTTTACTCAAGCATTTTTTCTAGGAAGTAAAACATCACAGGGAAAAAGTAAATGAAATTTTCAACATGTGGAACTTCTAAAATTTTAACTAAGTATCAATCATTATGAAAATACGAACAAGACAAACATAACCATCTCTCATAATTTTAACTAACGGGTTTGTTATAATTTTATGGCATAAGCTATATCATTATTGTCTTCATTGTTACTTGCTCTCAAATAGTAAGTGAAAATATAAGCTATTCCATTCAAGTAAAAAACACAAAGCAGCGTGATAATTTTCTTTTCAATAACACTGCTACTCTAAAAAATACATCTTTTATTTCTATTGTTAAACGCACAATATGTATTGTTGGCACACAAACTAACTCAGGTTTTTAGGACAGGCATTTATGGTTAACTTTCAGTAAAATAAAAGGGAGGAGCTAGGGTCTTCACTGTTCCATGCTGTAAGCCTTTTACAGAACATACTTATACAACCTTCAGTAACAAAACAATTATCAAGCCTTTGCTGACAAGAAACTTCTTTCCTTCTCTAATTTATATATTTGTACATGACAAAGACATTTGCTATTAAGCTTTCCCAAGTCCTTTAATGATTCTGTTAATTAAAATTCCCAAAAAGTACTGCAGTAGGATTTGTGGTTAAAATAAAAGGAGCAGCATTGTGCAATATGCAGACAAAGTGTGTGCTTCTCTGCACAGGCACATGCATCTCTATATCTTCATGCAACCTAAACCAAGTTAACAACTCAAGCTGCATAAGTATCAATGCCTTGAAGAAGAAAAGTACCAATTCCAAGACATGTTATGCATTTGCAGACACTTTTCTTCCCCTTTTTATTGTAATAACTGACAAATCCTGATCCTTGGCAACTCTGACACTTTCCAGTCCATTCGTAAACCATTTCGTTACAGTCCTGCAACCCCCAAAAAAAAACAATCGAAACCATAAAATTAGGCCAAATAATGAAAGTGGTTTTGGGGAAAGGGGGGCAGCGAGGAAGTATATGCTACAGAAACCCCTTCAGATTTACATCTAACTATCTAGCATCATCCAACACAACCAATGCATGCACAATAGTCTCAAAACCACCAGTGCATAGGATCATTAGGCTATATTCAACCCCAGCTACCAAAATTAGAAGTGGCAATCAAGCTTTTGTATCTTTACAAAGAATCCCTAAATGCTAAAATGACAAGACAAACATAGTCCAAAATTATATGGTCATCCTTATTTTTTTTTTTTCCAACTAATAGATATCTTATTTAGGAATTAGGAACAACAAATTACAATGATTTATCCTTTTACAAATGAGGAGAAAAAACGTTCCATCCAAAAAAGAAAAATCAGAAAACAGAAATAAAATATAAAAAATAAAATAGAGAAGTAGCAAAAAGGCATGTAGCACTTAAATAAAAAAACTTATTTAACTGAGATATAATGTGGCACAGTTGATTTGTATTTGATCAAGCAAATGGGTCTCTAGATGAACGATGAATCAGCCAATTGCACATGCTACTTATGAAATATTAACTAGGAACAATATAATTTTCGTTCAGTAGGATGTTATACAATCAGAGAATTCCCACGCACACTAACGACATTTCCACACTTTCCACATTAGTTTCTGGAAGGAATTCATATCACTGTGTCGTTAGCATCCACAATAGCACTGCACGCATAATAAACCCAGCATTTTTGGACGAATCAAAGAATTTTCAAAGTCACGGTCAAAACCTTCGAAGAGACGCCTGTAGTTTACTCCAATAATTTCACTCTTTCCATTATTTGTATAGGACCAACAAAAGGTATTCTAATCTAAAGACTTGAACTTAAATGACTCAAGAAACCAGAGGGGGGGAAAAAGACCTCAACTTGCGGGTCGCAAAGGAGCCGACGATCGATCTCGTCCTGCAATACCGGAGATGAATAAGGAAACGTCATAGGAAGTGGAAGAGCATCACTGTCGTCGGCCAAATAGCTCTCTCGGTCGCGGGACCATCGCTTTTCCTTCGCATTCACCTTCACAGTGTCGTTTGCACCGCTTCGCCTAGAGGAGCTGTCGACGGCATAGGAGTCCGAGTACGGGCTGACCCGGAGGCCGCTGGAGACATCGGCGGGCGGAGGAAGCTGAAACCACCGAGGAAACGACGGGCGAGATGGGAGGTCGGAGGTGTGGATGCGAACGGTGAGAGGAGGGGAATGGAACGAGAGGAATGAGGGTTTTTAGGGGCAGAAGATGACACTGTTGAGTGTAAAGAGCCGAAAAATTAAAATGATTGAAAAAAAAAAAAGGATAAAATAAATAAACAAATAAAAGGAATGGGCTGGCGTGGAAAAAGGAAAAAATTAAATTAAAAAAATTAAATTAAATTAAGATAAATTAAATAATTAATTATTAAATTAAATATTTTTATATTGAATTTAAAAAAAAAAACTAGTTAGAATAATATATATAAGTAAGTTATTATAATATATATATAAATATATATATGAGATAAGATATATATAAGATTAGTATAAGTTAAAGTAATAAATATATATAAATATATGTAAAGTAAAAAAAAGGAAGAAGAAAAAAAAAGAAGAAGAAGAAGTCTCCGAAGGAATTTGAGAAACGCCCCCCCCCCCCCTCTCTCTGAAATTATTTCCTGCGCCATCCACTCCTCCGTCTCCGCTTCTCTCTCTTCCCTCATTTCTCGATAAATATTTAATCAATCGGGAAACAGAAGATGTCGTTAAGTTCCTAACTCTGCCACCGACCTTTCTATTGGAGCGGATTTGTAGTGGGAACAGCTTAGGTACTGCTCCTAAGGAAAGGTAATTTTTCCTCAATTTCTCAATTTCTAATTAAATCTGCTGTTGAATCGACGATCAAACACCACCATGGGGTCCTAATCGTCGTTGTCGTCATTTTGACATAAGTAATTTTTCAATTGGGATTTTCTAGACCCTACTTCAAAGTGAGAGTGGGATTTGGGAAATTTGACAATTTGACTAAATTTAAAGGTATATTTATTTATTTAGAAATTATAACCCTAGAAAATATTTAAATAATATTTTATTCAGAAATAATTTATTGGAGTTAGGAATTTTTGATTCAGGATCCGGGTGAGCGCCGCAAGTATTTTTCGGAATCCCTGTTGGCGTAGTTTAAGAAATCAGATAAGGGAAAAAATATATATTAAATCAGAATTTTTATGAATTTAATGAAAAAATAAATTGTGTTATATGTACGTGTATATGTTTCAGTATGAGTAAAATGCCAATTGTTTAAATATTATTTTTTTTCAAGTTTAGGGCTGTTTATTATATATGTATGTGTGAAAATGAACTGATGAAAGTGAAAAATTATTTTCAGGATAATTAAGTAAGAAATGAAAGGTATTTTTAGTATATAAACATTAAATATTGGTTGGCTTATTTTACAAGTAGTGTATGAATTTTATTACTAAATTATGTGGTATGAGAATCTGTGCAAAATATATGTCAAATGTATGAGATGCAGGTTAAGTAAGTAAAACAATGAGAATAAAATATAATATAGACAATGTTGTCTATGTGTGTTAAATGCAACCATGTAAAAGTAAGACAACTGAAAGATAGCCATATTAGCAGATCTAACACACTTCTGTGTAGACTAACTGATGACAGCTAAAAGGAGTTGTGTTAGCAGATCTAGTACGTTTTTACGTAGACTAACTGATGATGGCTAAAGACCACCTGTAGTACGAAATAATGAAATGAAATGTTATGCAATGAAATGACGATAAAAAGGTAATGAAATGAAATGACAAAGGTAAATGATGTAAATGGGAAATAGTCATTTAAAGTGAAACGAATGCAAAGTTAAGTTATGAATAGGAATAAATGTGCATGAATGTATAATGACAGAAAAGAATTATGTATTATGATATTAGAAGTATGTATGTACGTAAAACATGTTACGATTGGGCGAGACGTACTTTTCGCCTGAGGGCTTGCTAAGTAAGGCGAGTGCACTAGGAGCTACAGATGTGGCAGTAGCCGCATAACGTACTAGGGCAGAGGAAACCTACTTGTATGGGTGGATAGATTTCCCTATCCTTAGGACCTTTGCCGGTAAGCTATTATTGAACAGTGTGAGTACAAGATTAATTTATCACTTGAGGGCTTACTGAGTAAGGTGAGTGCCCTAGTATGCTTTAATTGTGACCTTTGGGTTGCAAAAGTATCAGAGCAGAGGGGTGCTACTTGTATGGGCGGGTAATCACCCATATCCTCGGGTAATCTCGTAGATTAAACATTTGCATATGTTTGATTAGAATTAGGGAATGATTTCGAAAATTATGCTAAGGATTTTCAAATTTTAAATATTATATTATTTATAAACTCATATTGACCACACACTATTTTAATATATGGTTTCTTCCCTTACTGAGATGTGTTTCACCCGAATATGAATTCATTTTTTTTTTTCAGGATTTCTCAGGATCGAGCTTTGAGAGCTCGAGATTTTATAACATTTTTGGAAGATATAAGAAAAATGGTATATTTTTATATTAATTCTGATATGTATATTTTATATTTTATATCTTTATGTTTTAACTCAGTTATAAAATGATAGTTGTAAAACATATTGGTATTAGTGGATAATGTTTTGGAGACATGTATATATTTGAATACTGGTGGATGATTAATTTATTATGGTTGGTAGTTAGAATTAGTAAACTCTGATATTATGTTATATGGAGATTATGGTTATATTTTCCGTTGCATATATTATGGATTATGGATTATGGATTATCAAGGATTTTATTAGGTATAACGCGCTGGACTCGGGATTAAGGGTTCGGGGCGTTACATAGGGTTTAGCGGTAACATGGACTGTTTCCACTTTTCATATGATAATGTAGAGAGAGAGAGAGAGAGAGAGAGAGAGAGAGAGAGAGAGAGAGAGAGAGAGAGAGAGAGAGAGAGAGAGAGAGAGAGAATCCAATTATCTGAAAAGAAGTATTAGTGATGATTTGGGTAATAAGAGGTTAATGGTAATGAATCTTCAAATTCGTCTGTAATATTATGAAATAAATTTTTTTTATTTTTTTAAATAAAAGAAGTATTAGTGACAGTTCTAAAATTCGTTACTAATAAGGGATTAATAGTAACAAATTTTTAAATTCGTCACTAATATTGTGAATTAATTTTTTTTTATTTTTTTAAATAAAAGAAGTATTAGTGACGGTTCTCAAATCCGTCGCTAATAAAAGGCTAATAGTGACGAATCTTCAAATTTGTCACTAATATTATGAAATAAATTTTTATTTTTTTTAAATAAAAGAAGTATTAGTGACAGTTCTCAAATCTGTCACTAATAAGGGGCTAATAGTGACGAATTTTCAAATTCATCATTAATATTGTGAAATAAATTTTTTTTACTTTTTAAATAAAAGAAGTATTAGTGACGGTTCCCAAATCCGTCACTAAGTCACTAATAAGAAGCTTATAGTGACGAATCTTAAAATTTGTTACTAATATTATGAAATAATTTTTTTAAAATTTTTTTAAATAAAATAAGTATTAGTGACGGTTTAATTTGTCACTAATAAGGAGCTAATAGTGACGAATCTTCAAATTCATCACTAATATTGTAAAATAAGTTTTTATTATTTTTTTAAATAAAAGAAGTATTAGTGACGGTTCCCAAATCCGTCACTAATAAGTGTATTTTACTGATGAATCTTCAAATTCGTTACTAATATTATGAAATAAATATTTTTATATTTTTAAAATAAAAGAAGTATTAGTGATGATTTTTAAATTCGTCACTAATAAGTGTCTTTTAATGACGAATCTTGAAATTCGTCATTAATATTGTGAAATAATTTTTTTTTTTACTTTTTAAAAATAAAAGAATTATTAGTGACTGTTCAAAAATTCATCACTAATAAGTATCTTTTAGTGACGAATCTTCAAATCGGTTACTAATATTGTGAAATAAATTTTTTTTATTTTTTTAAAAATAAAAGAAGTATTAGTGACGGTTCTCAAATCCGTCACTAGTAAATATCTTTTAGTGATGACTTTTGATGATTCGTCACTAATATTATAAAATAATTTTTTTATTTTTTTTTAAATAATAGTAGTGATAGTTATTTAATCGTCACTAATAAGTGTCTTTTTAGTGACGGACTTGATTCGTCACTAATACCACAAAAATCGTCACTAATATTTTCCTGAGATAATTTATGCGCGAAAAATATTTTTTCGCGATATTTTTTAATTTTTAATGACGAAATTATTATTGATGGTTTCAAATCCGTCACTAATAGTGTCGTATTAGTGACAGTAGCTAAGACCATCACTAATCCCCACTATTAGTGATAAAATTGAATCCATCACTAATAATTTTGTCACAAAAAATTAATTTTTTTTGTAGTGTTTAGTTATATTTTTTATTTTTGTTATCATTGTTTGATTGCTTCTTGTCTTTATTTCATCGTCGAATGCTTGCTTTAGTGGTTGTTGATTGTTTCGTGATTGATTGTGTGCTTCCGCTGCAGACCTTTATTTACATGTGACTTGAAACGCACATCATTTGCCATTAGTTCATAATTGAATCAACAACCATCCTCAAATGCAAAGAACTCTCAATTGCTCAATTTTCCGAGAATAGAACAAGCATAACTTTAGAAACAAAACAACACTGCAAACACTTTATATTTTGACGGATAATTTAAGTCTCACAAATCAAACTCAAAAAGTCCAAAGACTTTTACGGCTAAAACTCAGTTCTATGAGGGCAGATTCAATTCCTCTTCAAATTAATTTCACAAGAAATCCTCAATTCTCATAAGTAGATCCTGTTTTCAACTCCTCTTCAAACTCAGTTAACAGGAACATGCACCAGTTATCCCAAGTTAAACAGAAACCCTCCAACAGTGTAAATAATGAGCACAAACGAAATCCACAAATTACCTTCAATATCTATGTTTCTTTTTCTTTTTTTTCTTTTTTTTTGAAATTCAACACAAGATGTTGTAGTTGGAGCCAGGAGACGTAGCTGGAAACGCGTGAGGAGCTGAAGATGCGTTGCAAGCTGGAGCAGTTATCCACCATTTAATTTAAATGGATGAAACTTCTTCTTTTTTTTTTATTGTATTTAATTGTAATTGATTCCAAACCCTATAAATAGAGAGTTGTGAGATGTACAGAGAGCAGAGAAAAGAAAGAAAGGAGGAAGAGAGTGAGAGGAAAAAGAGAGTTGTATTTTTCCGGCAGTTTTAGTGAATTTGTGGTGTGTTCCGTGGACGTAGGTTCATATTGACCAAACCACGTAAATCTTTTGTGTTCATAATTTTCTAGTTGCTCACAGGGTCCTAACAAGTGGTATCAGAGCCCGATTAGAGCAGGAAAAGCCAGATCGGAGTCGTACACCGAAATCAAAGGTCCGTCCAGTGGCTCGAAATTATTTTTTGAGGCCACCATCATCTTCACTTCGCTAAGACGAAGCCAACCGTGCAAGCCGGAGCTCGAAAGGAGCTCGGAAGAAGCTACATGAGCCACCACGCGCCTAGCCAGAGCACGACGCCTCGCCACACGCCGCTCACTTGCCACACGCGCGCCCACGCGTCTTCCTCCCCCGAACCATCTTAGCCAAACCCAAAAACCCGACCCGGACCTGGATTTGTATTTGACTCACCGCCTCAGAATCCAGTCACATCAGCGGCGTTGAGTCAGCTGCGACGTCAGCGCGCCATGCCAGCTAGTGGGCCCCGTACTGCCGCATCAGCCAGTGGGCCCAAAGTGCCACGCCAGCATTGGGGCCAATGGTGCCACGTCAACAGTGGGCCCCACAGTGCCACGTCAGCATTGACCAGTTTGACCTGAACTTTGACCAAGCTTTTCGAAGTCGTTTTGGGTCTATTTTTCGAACGACTTGAACCATTTCTAAGGTTTTCGACCGTTTTGAATCCAACCGTACTATCCATTTGAGCTAATTTCATCTCTAGATCAACGAATCGAGATGTCAAACGAAAAGAGCTCAAAAATCAAAATGTTCAATGGCAACAATTTCGGTTTCTGAAAAATGCAGATAGAAGATTATTGTTTGGAAAGGAATTGCTGTAACGACCTGCTTAATTTACTGATTTTTTTTTATACCATAACATTCAACATACTCTGATACCATACTGGGATAAACCCAACCATAAACCTAAGCAGCAAGAAGCAGAACTGAATAAACATATCCATATGTAAATATATACGATACCACACTACACAATACCACACCACACAATACCAGAGTACTACATGTTTTCCAAAATATATACATACATTTATTCCCCAAAATACCCTTAACTAGCTAGGGTATACAAAAATACTCTCAAAATGAACTCACTCTCCACTGGAAAGGCAGTACAGAAGCCCCTCTATCTGCGAGCCTAGTCTGCTTGTCTACCTAGATCACCTGAAAAATGTTTCAATACTAGGATGAGTCAACGCTCAGTAAGAAGAAATATGTTATTACTAGTGTGTGACAAATGAGCTACTATATCATGAAATCTATTATCAAATAAACATGCCTAACTGAATATATAAAAAAAGTATAAGTGATAAAATACACCACCCCTGTCCCTATTGCTTAACATGACAATATTGGAATTTGTTATTCAAAATACTTCTAGTATAAGTAAGTATGTTCCCTGTTTCTGCAAAATTATACATACGTAATAATAACTAAAAATGTTCACTGTGGCTATCTATGTGTCATGACTTACCCCCTCATGACAGGGTTGTGCTGCCCGTAGGCTGGATTTATCCTGACTCGCCAACCAGGAATAAATCACTATACTCCATAGGTCAATCTGCCCACCTCAACCCATATTTGGATGGGGAGTCTAACTTTTTCAAAGAACTAGGTGAATGACCTTACCATGTAGTAACCGGGAAAAAAAATAAAATTTAAAAAAATAATAATAATAATAAAATAATAAAATAAAATTAATTAATTAAATTAACAAGTAAAATGAATAGTATGATAAGGAACAAATATATATATATATATAAATATTAAAGCATGTATATATATATATATATATATATATATATATATAAAGTATGAAAGCTTCTTCAAGAAGTTTTACTTTAATTAAGGTTTACTATTATATATATATAATATATATATATATATATATATATATATATATATATATATATAAACTAACACAAGCTTCTTTAAGAAGCTTTGAAAGTCAAATCCAAATTGAATTGGATTTTGGTGGGCGTGAGTGCACTCTCTCTCTCTCTCTCTCTCTCTCTCTCTCTCTCTCTCTCTCTCTCTCTCTCTCTCTCTCTCTCTCTCCTACGACTCTCTCTTCGATTTCGGGTTAGTTTTACGCCGGATCGACAAACCGAAGCCACCACGACGCTCCTGGCGAAGTTCTTTACAAGTCTGCCGGAGCGGATCGTCAGGGAAACGAAATTTGATTTCATCCCAAATCCAAGGTAAGGCTTTATATTCAATATTTGGATTTTTGACAGTTGAAGAAAGTGATATACAAGTAAAAATACTGAACTTTAATACTGAAAATTTTCAGTTTTAGGGTGTTGATTGGGAACGTTGGGAATCATCCCTAAGTTGAGGTAAGACTTTTTAAGTCGAATTTGACTTAATGGTAGTTATAGAAAATGTTGTACGTACGAAAATACTAAACTTTAATTCTGCAAATTTTCATTTTCAGGGTGTTGAGTTGAGAACCTTGTGGATACGGGGAAGATTTTCTTAGGGGCTTTTCAGGAATCAGGTAAGGGGATAAACTAAGCCAATTTTATTTTGAGAAAATGTATGTATATATATATATATATATATATATATATATATATAGCATATGGTTTCAGGAAAAATAAATATATTTATATATATGATTTATATTTGGAAAATACTGTTTAAATGATGATATGTTGAATACGTAGAAAATTTGTTTAGTGTGGCATGAGTATAAAAATGTTGTGAAATACTGTTTTTTTTGGAATGGGGACGATATGGATTTCTATGATGGAAAACCGGCGTACGGGCCGAGATATTTTTATATGTATATGTGATTTGCCGGCGTGCGAGCCGTGCTATGTGATTTGCCAGCGTACGGGCTGTGCTATGTGATTTGTCGGCGTACGGCCGTGCTATATGGTTTGCCAGCGTATGGGCTGTGCTATATGATTTACCGGCGTGCGAGCTATGCTATGTTAAAATGTGTAATACCAGCGTACGGGCTGATGATTTTCATGATACACGTATATATGTGAAATGATATGATTGATGTGAAAATAAATGATATGAAATATTTATGTATCACGGTTTTAGTATATGTATGTGATATCAGAACCTGGTTGGCTTGGTCTAGGCTAGCACTTGTACGGTACCGTTGCTATGTGTCCATGGTCCTCGTGATCATGATATCTGTGTTAACGCTGCTGTACGGAGTGGTGTGAGATTGGATGGTCGATGTGGTTATTTTCAAGAAGTGTGTTGTTATCACCCCTGGTGTACGGACCAGTCTGGGTAGACCCATCGGACCTACAAACTACTGTTTGACTTGGCAGTGGTTGGCCAACCATTGTCAGGTCCCGCCTTCGGGCCACACAACCCAGTCATGTGGGGGTAATATATGACAACAGCCAGCTAACCTACCAGGATTATTTTTATGTTATTATTATTATGATATGAGATAAGAAATGTTTATGAAAATGCAGTATGTTCTGTCATGTTTTGATATGCATATGTTTTCCCAGATTTGATAAACAGTATTGAATATGTTATGTATGGTATATGTAAAACACAGAATACTCATGTTGCCACACACTGGTATTAGTTTATTTCCCTTACTGAGAGGTGTCTCACCCCTAAATCTTATACATTTTTCAAGAGCCCCTAATAGGAGAGCAGGAAAAGCCTCGCTGATCTAGATAAGTTGTTTGCCCTCTTTGGAAAGGTAAGTTTTTGGTAGGGACAGTTAGGTTTTGTGGGGATTGTCCCTAGATTTCATTTTTGAGATGTATATACTGTGAGATAGTAATTGTAGTGACTCTGGTATGTGTTATGCACATTATGATGAGATGTATATGATTTTATATTTTCTACTGCGTAGGCTTCTGTTGTATGTTTTGTTATATCCCTGATGCCCACGGGCCTAGGTGGATTGTGACCTGCTGAGTTGGAATGTATGATGTGATGATAATTTATTTATATAAAAAAAATATATATGTGAAAAAGGAGCAGGTCGTTACATACCACATATTATCTAAATAGGTGGTTGCACTCATAAAGTAACATAGTATCTGTAGCAACGGTACCGCGCTCTGCTGTGTGGTCTAACAGGGTCTGATAGTATATAGTATATTTCTATATACAACTAACTATTTTACCATGATTATGTAATAACTGTATTAACCATGACACTGTAATAAACTATAATTATATCATCTATATTTCTGAATTGAACTGTAATCTGTAAGTCATGGTACTGAAAACTATATAATCATGGTATTATGCAAACTGTATAATCTTAGTACTGAAAAATTGTATAATCATGGTATATAGTAAACTGTATAATCATGGTACTAAAAACTGTATAATCATGGTACTGAAAACTGTATAATCATGGTATTCTGTAAACTGTATAATCATGGTATTTTGTAATTACTATAAAACATAACCACTGCTATATATTCCGTAAAACATAGCCTGAAAATATTGTAAAACATGTTTCTTTATTATACTCATATTATCAAGCCACACAAAAATTTTAAACATATTATACATAAATGGTAAACTGTATAAATTTCTATCATGAATAATCATCTGATAAAAACGTATAGTTTATACTGAAACATAGTAAAATTGCCTAACAGAGCATATTTCCCTTACCTGACTACTGGAAAGCCCCTATAGAATACTAGCCTAACACCCGCAGGGCCTCCTACAAAACACCTTAAAAATAATATTTGCCAAAACTAAATATCAATATTTCATCACCTACAACACTTCTTATAACTACCATAAGGCCAAAAATAGGTTAAAAGGTCTTACCCTGAATTTGGGATGAAATCCAACTTGATCACACCGACGATCCGTCCTAGCAAACTTGAAGAGAACTTTGCTAGGAACGTCGTGGTCACTTCGGATCGTCAATCCAGCGCCTGGCAAGGCCGGAAACGAAGAGAGAAGTGAGAGGATCCGTAGAAAAGAGAGAGAGAAGAGAGAGAGCGGTATGAGAAATGAATAAAAATCCAGTTTTTATCTATTTATAGGGCCAAATTTGTCGACAAGACACGTCACTTCGTCAACGAATCTTTTAGTAAATTTGTCGACGAAGCCCTGTATTCATCGATGAAATTCAGAGCAGCCCGAACCGTCTCTCGATATTTTGTCATCGACGAAGCCCTGTATTTGTCGACGAATTTTCTTCTGCACTCGTCGACGAACCCTTGTATTCGTCGACGAGTCCTGGAAATTTCCTAAAATTAAAATTATCCCCAAAAATGCAATGTCATCGACGAAGTCTACAGCCTCCTTCTGTTTCTGTGTCTATTTTCTCTCCTTCTTTATTATTAAAATGTTATTATTCTTCGGGTCACTATAATTGCACTTACCATTGAAGGGTAATCCAGAATGACGTTGTCAAAGTCTGTGGCATTCAATATCAAGCATATATCATCCACCAAGTCTCTAATGGATGCGCTTTCAAATATGTACGAGTAGCCATTAGCCACTAACAAGGTATATCTAATGAAAAGATTATTTACTATGAGCATGTCTGCAGGTGAAAGTTTTAGTAGACATTTGAATAATTTCAACGAGTTGTCGTATCAACTCGCCTCAGTCGGGATAACATTTGATAATGAGATTCGTGCCCTACTGATTCTCAGTCAGTTGCCCGAAAATTGGAATGGCGTCGTTACTGTTATCAGTAGCTCCACAGGAAAATCAAAGCTTGTATATGATGAGGTCGTTAGCATGATTTTGAAGGAGGAAATAAGAATACAGTCAAACCATGGCTCCACTTCGAATTCAGCCTTGAACATGGAAAGTCAATGCAGAGAAAATAGGCATGGATGATCAAACAATCACGGTAGATCTAGGCCCAAACAGTCTAAATCTAGAAATCTCAAAGGTTCTCAGGACACAGGTTCCCAGGATACAAAAATTATTAAGTGCTGGAACTGTGGAAAAACTGGTCATTATAAGAATCAGTGTAGAAGTCTAAAGAAAGAATATAAAATGAGGGCAAAGACAGGAGCTAATGTTGGTTTATAAAATGATGATTTGTTGATCTGCTCTTTGGAGAGCAAAAAGGAGTCTTGGGTGTTAGACTCTGGAGCTTCATTCCATGCCACTTGCAGCAGAGATTACCTAGAGGAGTATACATCAGATAATTTCGGTAAAGTATATCTGGGCAATGATCAACCTTGCGACATTGCCAGTAAGGGGACAGTGAATATCAAAATGAATGGGTCAGTATGGAAACTAAGAGATGTCATGTATATTCCATACCTGAGGAAGAATTTGATCTCAATCGGTCAATTGGCAGATGAAGGATATAAAAAATCTTTCATTGGTGATGAATGGAATATCTCGAAGGGTGCATTGACAATTGCTCGAGGTAAGAAAAATGGTACTCTTTATGTAACTCTTAATGCATGCATGTCTATTACAGTTGCTATAGGAAATGATGATAGCAACTTATGGCATCAACAACTCGGACACCTGAGTGAGAAAGGACTTAGGGTGATGCACTCAAAGGGTAAGTTGAGTGATTTACAATCGGTGAAGATTGACACATGTGAGGATGGCATATTTGGGAAATAGAAGATAGTAAGTTTCCAGACAAACATCAGTACCCCAAAGAAGGAAAGACTTGAGCTAGTCCATTCAGATGTATGGGGAGACCAACAATCGTTTCATCCACAGGAGGGAAGCATTACTTCGTCACATTTATCAATGATTATTCACGGAAGGTATGGGTTTACTTCCTGAAGTGTAAATCTGATATTTTTTATTCTTTTAAAATTTGGAAAGCAATGGTAGAAAACGAAATTGGTTTAAAAATCAAGAAGCTGAGAACAGATAACGGTGGTGAGTATGTTGACACCGAGTTCAAGAAATTCTATTATGAGCATGGTATCAGAATGGAAAGAATTGTGCCAGGTACGCCTCAACACAATGGCATAGCTGAGCAGATAAACAGAATGTTGACAGAAAAAACCAGAAGCATACGTATACAATCAAGCTTCCCAAAGGTGTTTTGGGCAGAAGCAGTCAACATAGCAGCTTATTTGATTAACAGGAGTTCATCAGTACAATTGGACTATAGTCTACCAGAAGAAGTTTGGAATAACAAAGAGGTAAGACTTTCATATTTGAAAGTTTTTTTGTTATCTTGCATATGTACATATTAATGATCATGTCAGGAATAAGTTAGATCCGAAATCCCGAAAATGCACTTTCATCAATTATGGTGGAGATGAATATGGATATCGCATTTGGGATGATGAAAATAAAAAAGTGATCAGAAGCAAAGATGTGATTTTTTATGAAAAGGTGATGTACAAAGATAGACACACAGCAGAATATACAGATTCTAAAACAACCTTTGTAGATGTGGAAGATGTTTTAGAAGGTATAAGGACACGTCAGCAGAACACCGAGAATCCTCAGCAGAATACCGAGATTCCTCAGGTAGAGGAACATGTGGAGTAGTTTGTTGCACCACCACCTCCTACTCCAGCACCAGAGCTTAAGGGATCTTCTTGGCAACATGTACCAAATAGGAGGTATGTGAACCATTTACTTCTTACAGATGGGGGAGAACTTGAATGCTATGTTGAAGCATGTTAGGTAGGAGATTCGAGCAAGTGGGAGCTTGCAATGAAAGATGAGATAAAGTCTCTTAATTCCAACAAAACATGGGAATTAGCTAAGTTGCCCAATGGTAAAAAGGTTCTTTACAACAAATGGGTATATAGGATCAAAGAAGAGCATAATGGATCCAAGAGGTATAAGGCTCGGTTAGTAGTCAAAGGTTTCGAACAGAAGGAAGGAATTGACTGCACTAATATTTTTGCACCAGTTGTCAAGCTGACAACCATCATATTTGTTTTGAGTATTGTTGCCTCAAAAGGTTTACATCTTGAGCAGTTTGACGTGAAGACGAAATTTCTTTATGGTGATCTTGATGAGGAAATTTATATGCAACAGTTAGAAGGTTTTTCAGTAAAAGGTAAAGAGAATCTTGTATGCAAATTGAAAAAGAGTTTGTATGGTCGTAAATAAGCTCCTAGACAGTGGTACAAGAAATTCGACAGCTATATGCAGAGGAATAGTTTTCAGAAGTGTAGTGTTGACCACTGTTGCTACTTCAAAAGGTATCGTGCTAGCTATATTATTCTACTGTTATATGTTGATGATATGTTAGTCGCAGGATCAGATAAAGAAGATATCAGAAAATTGAAGTAGCAATTGTCAAAGGAATTTGATATGAAAGACTTCGGTCTTGCGAAGCAAATTCTTGGGATGCGGATCTCTAGAGATAAGCAATAAGGCACGTTGCAGTTATCTCAGTCAGAGTACATCAGCCGTGTTTTACAGAGGTTCAACATGAGCAACGCCAAGGCTGTAAATACACCATTTGCAGGTCACTTCCATCTCTCAAAGGATCAGTCTCCCCAAACTGATGAAGAGAAAGACTTCATGGCTAAGGTACCATACGCCTCATCTGTTGGAAGTCTAATGTATGCTATGGTTGGTACGAGACCAAATATTGGCCAAGCAGTGGAAGCTGTTAGCAGGTATATGTCAAATCCAGGGAAGACACACTAGGAAGCAGTGAAGTGGATTTTGAGATATCTACGTGGCACTATTGATAAGTCTATGTTTCGGTAAAAGTGATTTGAAAATTCAAGGATTTGTAGATGTTGATTTTGTAAGTGAAATTGATCATCGCAGAATCATCACCGGGTATATATTCACTGTTGGCACAACAGCTGTTAGTTGGATGTCATAGATACAGAAGATTGTTGTTTTATCCACTACAAAAACTGAGTATGTTGTAGTGACAAAAGCCAGTAAAGAGATGATTTGGTTTCGAGGTTTGTTAACGGAGCTTGGATTAAAGCAGGAGATGAATGTTTTGTACAGTGACAGTCAGAGTGCGATACATTGGCAAAGAACTCCGCATTTCATTACAGAATTAAGCATATTGGATTGTGTTATCATTTCTTCAGATCTTTGATAGAGGACGGCATAATGCCACTTGAAAAAATCCAAGGTAGCATAAATTCAGCATATATGTTAACTAAGGTGGTGATTATAGAGAAGCTGAAATTGTGTTCAACTTCAGTTAGTCTTCATGCTTGAAGACCTATTTTAAGCACATCATTTATTCATGATACTGGTTGAAGAGGTGTCTCCGTCTCCAAGTGGAAGATTGTTGTAGTTAGAGCCGGGAGATGTAGCTAGAAACGCGTGAGGAGCTGGAGACACGTTGTTAGATGGAGCAGTTATCCACCATTTATCCATCATTTAATTAAAATGGATGAAACTTTTTATTTATTTATTGTATTTGATTGTAATTGATTCCAAACCCTTTAAATAGAGAGCTGTGGAGAGTTGTGAGATGTACAAAGAGCAGAGAAAGGAAAGAAAGGAGGAAGAGAGTAAGAGGAAGAAGAGATTTTAGTGAATTTGTGATGTGTTTCGTTGATGTAGGTCGATATTAACCGAACCACATAAATTTCTGATGTTCATAATTTTCTGATTGCTCCTGGGTCCTAACATAAGAAAACCTCTAAAAAAATACAAGAAATCCTTAATTCTTTGCAGCAGCGAGTGTAGCGGCGACGAGTGCAGAATGGGGGAGATGCGAGTGTAGAACAGGGGATATGGTGTGTGCGATGGTCGGGGAGACGGTGCGACGATCCCAAATGATGTCATTGCAAACCGTCGCACCGATGAAGGTGCGGGGAGACATTGATCTGTTTTCGGTTTGAAGATTTTGTTCGTCAATGGATTCTGCAATGATCTCCTGCGTGGCGAGAAGAACCAAGCCTCGCCGAAGAGACGGGCAGTTTTGCCTCAAATTCGCCGGCGAAGGAAGAAGACGACATGACCGCCAACTGCAGTCTGGAGGGAAGAGAGACAATGATGGGGTTGTGGTTGTTCTTGACAGCAGCAGCGACGAGGAAGGAGGTGGAGAAGAAGAAGTGGTGGTGGTGGTGGTGGAAGAAGAAGGTGAACAAGAAGCAAAGGAGGAGAGGTGGATCTGTCTTCTGTAGTTTTCCCTGTTAGCAATCAAAATCAGAACAATTGTTGGTCACACAGGCGACGGCGCTGAAGCTCTGAAATCGTGTTCTTCTTCTCCCTTTTAATTTTCTCTAATTTTTGTATTTTTGTGTGTATGCATACAGGGCATAATTTCCCAACAAGGATATACATGTGCATAGAAATTAAGAAAAAATAAGTGAAGTACTCCTTCATTATGTATACTCAGAACACATTTATATAAAAAATGCATAAAACAAAATAGAAAAACATAATATGCGGTAAGCATATGACTTCGTACATGATTCATTTAATAAGCAGAAAAACATAATATGCTATAAGCATATGACATAATACATGATTCATTTAACAAGTAGAAATATTAATAAGCTAAACTCAATATAACACCTCATCAAAACTTACTCCATATTTATTATAGGACATATATAGAAAATTACACAAAACCATTGATATTTATTTAGAACCATGAGTAGCCTCGAAGTGAGCTTTGTAGTAAGCAACTAGTTTATCCCTAGGAGGCAGATTCTCCTTGACAGCACCGACAAACTCTTCAGACCATTTGTATAATTTGGGATACTTTTTATTTGTCAACAATTTTATTGTTTGTGTTTCTTGAATTACTCCCATCCAGTAGCCTATGAAGCTGGCAACTATATCCACCAATCCAATTGACTCTCCTCCAAAGAATCTCTTATCTTCGAGCTCATTTTCAAGTATTTCTAGATAACCATGCGCTTCTTCCAACGCTTGGTCATCACCATGATAAGCTTTCCAAATCGGAAACATACACTGCAATACAATAAATAAATTAATATGAGTCTTGATACTTTTAACTACAAAAACGAGATACTAAAAACTTGCGCATAGTATTTTCTAAGACAATTAATACATAGAAGTGAAAGGCTTTTGCTTCTCTCTCTCCCTCCATATTCCAAATAACTTTGATTCTCATTTTCTATCACAGCACAATTTCAAATCCTGAAGGAAGAATTTAGATAATTTTTAATATAATTTTATATTACAGTCAAATATAGAAATCCCTCTCATATTCTAAGTATTGGGTATGGGATTTGAAATCTCTCCTCGCCGCAAATAAAATTTTATATATACACACACATACGTACCTTTTCATCAATGAACTTAGCCCAGAAACGAGCCATGGCTCTCTGATATGGGTCTTGAGGCAAGATGGGATTGGTCTTCCATGTCTCATCCACGTACTCAAGAATCACAAGCGACTCGGCGATGGGTTTTCCGGCATGGAAGAAAACCGGAATCTTCTTGTGAACCGGGTTCGACTTCAGCAGCAACTCGCTTTTGTTCCCATGTATGTCTTCTTCTTCTATGCTGTCGTAGGGTATGCCTTTGAGTTTAAGGGCAATCTCCACCCTCTGACTGAAAGGGCTAGCCAACAATCCCAGTACCTTCACTTCTTCTCCCATCTTAATTGGATCTGCCCTTTTCTTTTTAATTTGCCACTTAAAATTCTCTGGAGGCTCCTTATATAGAGGAGAGCTAAGGGTGAAATTTTCTCGGCGGCCAAGCAAGCAACCAAGTAATTCAATGTCTAGGGAATAAGATAATGTAGATCAGTTGTTGGTTACTAATTGGCTTCTGAAGGTTCAGGCTTATTGGGTCTTAAAATGTATTAAATTAAAGAAATAGTCAAGGTTGCTGGGCGGTTCAGTAGGACTTGGGGGACAAGATGCGGTAGGGATAATAAATTTTTATTTTTATTTTTATTTTTACTTTATTTCATATATGAAAATATAAAAATCTATTACTAAATTTGACAATAAATAATTGTTGACAACCAATTTTATACGAGACTAACATAATAAAATTAGATAAGTTTTATTTCATAAAATGAAAATATAGGGAAAAACAAAATATGCATTAGAAATAAAAATTAAAAAATACAGAAAAGGAAACAAAAATAAAAGAAATGAGTAAGCATTTTCAGTTTCAAAATTCAAACTTGTAAAAGAAGGATTCAACAATTGGACATATGAGATGTAACGACTTGATTTTACATGCCATTTTTTTTCCTTATATATATATATTAATTGTAAAAGTTTACTGCTTTGATATATTTTAATTTCAAATCAAACCAACATCACGGTTCAGATAGGTCTCATGAAATCTGAGACACAATAAACTACCTAAACAGCTCGAAGCATAATACATACAACCATAATAATATATATAATACCAGAATGCTAGAATATTTCCCAAAGTATGCATACACAACCATTCCCAAAATACCCTCATCAGAACCTACGGACTACTCAAAAATTACTACCCAAAAAACTCACCCTACAGTCAGGGCAGTACTATAGTCCCCTCTACTTACGAGCCCAATCTCGCCTAACTGGATCACCTAAAAAATGTTAAATCACTGGGATGAGACAATGTTTAGTAAGACGAAATATGCTATTGCTAGTGTGTGGCATGTGAGTTTACATATTTGTAAAATCTGATTTAGAAACACCATAATATCTAAATCTGAGAAAACACGTATAGATAATGTACAATATAGCTTATACCTATGTTACTTAACATAAACTGTTTCTCTGAATTTTCTATTCATCATACTTCTAATATTTATAGGTACGTCTACGATTTCTGTAATCTGGATATATATATATATATATATATAATGTAAAGACCATAAAAATTAAAATGATTAAAATAATTAGGGAAAATAATAAATATAATTAATTAATTAATTAATTAAAATTATTAATCAATTAATTAGTTAAATATTATTAAATTGATGAATTAAATAAATAAATAAAGAGAAATAATATGAAGGGAAAAAAAAAAACTAATTGAAATAAGATATATATGTACAAGTACATGTAAGTTATTATATAATATATATATATATATATATATGTCACGCCCCGAACCCGCAAATGAGTCCTAGGTGTGAATTTAAGTAACCTAACCTGTCTCTATATCAATTTAAACATACATGATACAATACAAATAAGCGGGTCCAACCCCGTGGGGTTCACGGTTGCCCTATATACATGCACATACCAATCCATACTCGTCAGATATGCAGTGAAAATACGGTCTTTTATACATAAATAAGTTCATACTAGAGTCTATACAAGTTAGGATATACATTCTCATATACAAAACATACCCCAGGTGTCTACAAAACCACCTCAATAACCTGGATACCAAAACTCGTACCTAGTAGGTACTAGCAGTAGCTACAATACCCTTGCTCCCATGATGCTGAGCTACAATTGCAGTTACTGCTGCATGCTTTGACTTCCGACCTAACGCGTCTGCTACCACATTAGCCTTTCCCGAGTGATAACTGATCGTGCAATCGTAGTCCTTAATCAACTCTAGCCACCGTCTCTGCCTCATATTCAGTTCCTTCTGCGTGAAAAAGAACCTGAGGCTTTTGTGGTCAGTGAAAATCTCGCATTGAACACCGTACAAATAGTTTCGCCAGATCTTTAAGGCATAAACAACAGCAGCTAACTCTAAATCATGCGTAGGGTAATTCTTCTCATACTCTTTAAGTTGCAGAGAAGCATAAGCTACTACCTTACCCTACTGCATAAGCACACGTCCCAAACCCTTTAGGGACACGTCGTTAAAGATCATAAAACCCTCATTCCCCGAACGAATGGTCAATACTGGAGCAGTAACCAGCCGGTGTTTCAACTCGAGAAAACGCTGCTCGTAATCACTAGTCCAGTTAAACTTCACTCCCTTCTTAGTCAAATGTGTCAAAGGTCCAGACAATTTAGAGAAACCCTCCATGAACCAACGATAGTAACCCTCCAATCCCAGAAAACTCTGAACCTCTTACACACTCTTTGGGCTAGCCCAGTCGACTACAACTTCAATCTTATTGGGATCAACGGAGATACCGTCCTTAGACACCACATGGCCTAAGAACGCAACCTGATTCAACCAAAACTCACACTTCTTTAGCTTAGCATACAAATTCTTCTCCCATAAAATCCATTGTACCAATCTCAAATGGTACTCATGCTCTTCCGAACTCTTTGAATATACCAAAATGTCGTCAATGAATACCACTACGAATTGATCCAGGTACTCATGGAAAACCCTGTTCATTAGATCCATGAATACCGCTGGAGCATTCGTCAACCCAAATGGCATGACTAAGAACTCATAGTGGCCATATCTAGTTCGGAAAGTAGTCTTCACCATATCCTCCGACCTAACCCTTACCTGATGATACCCCAATCGTAATTCAGTCTTCGAAAAGACTTGTATTCCTTCCAACTGGTCAAAAAGATCATCTATACGAGGCAAAGGGTAACGGTTCTTCACCGTCACTTTGTTGATCTCACAGTAGTCAATGCACATACGCATCGACCTGTCCTTCTTCTTCACAAATAATACTAGGGCTCCCCAGGGTGAAACACTCGGTCGAATAAAACCCTGGTCCAGTAGTTCTTGCAACTGCTCCTTCAACTCTTGAAGTTCTACTGAAGCCATTCGGTATGGAGCTTTAGAGATCGGTTCCTTTCTGGGCAGCAACTTTATCGCAAACTCCACCTCACGATCCGGAGGTAAACCGGGTAAGTCGTTTGGAAACACATCTGAAAACTCGTTGACCATCCGAATGTCCTCGAGCCTCAACTCATCCCGCGGCGGTTCCTTCACACAAGCTAGGTACCCCTGACAACCATCCAAAAGTAACCTCCTCGCCTGTAAAGCCGATAGAATCTGTGGCGTCGAACGCACACACGATCCTACGAACTCATACTCCTGCTTCTCAGGAGGTCTGAACACTACTACCTTCTTCCGATAGTCAATCACTGCATAACTAGAGAACAACCAATCCATTCCCAGTATGACGTCGAAACCCGACATGTCATATACTACAAGATTCACCGGTAGCAGTCTTTCCTGAATCACGACTAGGTAGTTTCCTAACATCTTACTACAAATCATTACACTCCCAGTCAGAGTAGTTATAGACAACATTTCATTTATCACATAGGTTTCCGCCCCACACAACTTTACAAAACTAGCAGATATGAATGAATGGGTTGCCCCCGAATCAAATAAAACAATAGCTCTATTCGAAAGCAATAACATAGTACCTGTCACCACATTCTGCGCGTGTTCCGCACCTGCTGGAGTAAGTGAATGTACTCTCGTCGGAGCTGTGGTTGCCTGGTAATTCACCCGAGGCACCTGATTATTCCCACGATTCTGGCTCTGTGCAGGCATAATCCTCCCCTGTTCCGGATAGCTCTTCGCCATGTGGCCTGACTTGCCACAGTTGTAGTAGACACCCCAGAATGGCTGACACTCGCCATCATGCCATTTATGGCACTTGGCGCACTGTGCGGAGGATGGATTCCCCTGAAAACTCGGCTGCTCGGTGTTCTACTAGTAACCAGAGCTGTAATTCTTCTTCTTCTTCCACTGACTCTGTCGATGACCACTCTGAGGACTAGAAGATACTGGCCTCTTCCCCTGAACTTGCACTACCTCATCTCCTCGAAGATCAGTCTCAACTATAGTGGCTTTATCCACCAGGACAGAGAACTCACGAATCTGCAGCATCCCCAAAAGACGGCAGATGTCTTTCCTCATACCCCTCTCAAACCTCCGAGACTTCTTGTGCTCATTCGGAACCAAACGGCGCGAATCAAGACAACTCGATAAATATGGCAGCATACTTTTGTACCATAAAATTTCCATGTATCAGGCCCGAAAACTCATCGGTCTTTACATCCCAAGTGGAGACCAAAAAGTATCTCTCGAAGAATACTTCCTTGAAGTGGCCCCACGTCATACTAGATGGACCAGCTATTTGCCTCTTAAGTAGACTCACTGCCATCCACCATAGTCCTGCCTCCCCAGTCAGTTGGAAAGTAGCATACAAGACCTTCTGCTTCTCAGTGCAGTGGAGAACTCCCAAAATCCTCTCAGTCTTCTCGACCCAGTCCTCGGCCACTATCGGATCAGATCCTCCCGTGAATGTCGGAGGGTGCATGCGTGTGAACCTCTTGATGGTACACCCCGAATTAGTAGGAGAGCTCTCGCATCTTCTAACACTCCGCGTAATCTCTCAGATCACCTGTCTCGCCAAACCACGAGACACAGAAGGAGACTCATCGCTTGCCGTCCCCTCGGAGCTACTCTCCAAGTTATTATCCTTGAGTTCCATTCTGAAAACAGAATATGAATCGATTAGAATTCCTATATCGTACACAGTTAACACAATCATAGACTTAATCATGTCAACTACTACTCTCACAGGTCTAAGCCTGTCCCGTCACACCGATACGAAAGTCATCAATGGTCTGCCCTGCCTTTACTGGAATCGTCATCCTAGGAAAAACACGAATACCGCCGACAAATCCCAATCTAGCAACAGAACAACCCCCGACCAACACTACCCATTTCCTACATCCTACACTTTGGTATGTACACATCAATACTCCTAACCAAGTCTACAAGACCTAACAACCTGGTTAGCTCTGATACCAAGCTGTCATGCCCCGAACCCGCAGGTGGGTCCCAGGTGTGAATTTAAGTAACCTAACCAGTCTCTGTATCAATCTAAACATACATGATACAATACAATTAAGCGGGTCCGACCACGTGGGGGTTCACGGTTGCCCTATATACATACACATACTAATCCATACTCATCAGATACGCAGCGAAAATACGGTCTTTTATACATAAACAAGTTCATACTAGAGTCTATACAAGCTAGGATATACATTCCCATAGACAAAACATACCCCAGGTGTCTACAAAACCACCCCGATAACCTAGATACCAAAACTCGTACCTAGTAGGTACTATTAGTAGCTACAATACCCTTGCTCCCAGATGCTAGGAAGCTACTTACGGCTACTTGAAGGACCTGAAAAACATTGTACGTACGTTCGAGGTGAGACACGTCTCAGTAAGGAAAAAAGCAGTTTATATTAATGTGTGACATACCAGAATTATTTTACATACTTCATAACACTATAAAAGATACGATACAGTTTGAAACAATTCGTACAGTTTCATACATTTCCATATAGTTCTAGTATTTTCACAAAAACCATTCCAGTTCATACGATACCCAACATACATACATACATACATACATACATACATACATACATACGGTCAGTGTCGTCACACTAGTACGCAACTACACAAGGTCACCCCGTCTCACAGCGATTACATTGCTACATACCCAACTACGTTGCGATGCCCGAGGCCCAATAGTGATTACATTACTTCATATGCAACTACACAAAGGTCACCTAGTCTCATAGCGATTACATTACTACACACGCAACTACGAAGCGACGACTCAAGCCCACAGTGATTACATTGCTACATACGCAACTACATAAGGTCACTTAGTCTCACCACGATTACATTGCCACATGCACAACTACGCTGTGACGACCTAGGCCCAATAGTGAATCCATTGCTTCATACGATGTAGCATAAAGCTCACATCACTTCGGTGACCAACCGGAATTAGACTAGTGATATTCACACCCTCGAATATAGAGTCAGACACTCTTGCCTATGGTAGATAACCGATCCATGGCACAGCGTACGGTAATTAGCCGCCACATAACTTTTTCGGCATACGGTAATTAGCCGCTCCTAGCCGATTTCACAAAACCTGGAGTCAATTTGGAACTCACGTCCCTATACATTTCAGTGTATGGTAATTAGCCGCCACATAACTGTTTTACAAATACCCGGAACAAATATATACATCCATACGTACCACACTTATTTGGTTTGTAGCAAATCATATCGTTTACAAATTCAAGTATACAGTTTATGCAAATATGGATTACAGTCACTTCAATAATACAATTTTAACACAACCAACAGTTTTCCAAACAAAATAGAGATGATACTCGAAATCCCCAATTTTCCCGAAAACTGTAACCCAAAAATCCTGTATTTTTACCCAATAGATTTCCCCAAATAAGTTACTAAAACATACATACGATCATAACCTACAAGCTTACCGATCCTAATTTCAAAAATGGACTGACATAAACAGAATCTCCTTACCTTAATCCGAACTCCAACTACAAACTTTACGGTTTACAAAACTACGAACCAAGACTCCAAAACCTACAAACCACAGTACAATACATACTTACAATTTGTACTACTACACATATACCGAATCAGAAACGAAAATCGAACCTTACCTCGATTTTTGCCCAAAACCCAAAAATCTCCAAATCGAGATTCCGATCAGCTAGAAACGTAGAGAATCCTTCACTAATCCTCGCAGTAACTTTGGATTTGTGATTCAGGCGACAAACAGCGAAGAAATCGAGAAGAGAGAGAGAGAGAGAGAGAGAGGAAAACCATAACTTAGCAATGAAGCAACCCAAAATATCCTTTCATAAGCCTTTGACCGGAGTGGATTCGTCGACGAATTGGTGTCTTCGTCGACAAATTCTTCACTAGATTCGTCGACGAAATTGTGGCCTCATCGACGAATCAGATATTTCCATTTTCCTAAACCTCTCGGCATCTATTTGTCGACGAGATCTGAATTTCGTCGACGAATTCTTCATTAGATTTATCGACGAATTATGGCCTCGTCAACAAAATCTGTGAAATTCCCTTTTTACTCCTCTTTTACATAATAAACCCATATATCACAGTTCGGGTTCTTACAATATATATATATATATATATGTTTATAAAAAAATATATAATATTCTAATGTTATAATATAATATATTATATTATATATCATAAATCAATCTGGATGATTCATCCTGATTCAAATTGGATCTTCAGAACATAACCGCCTCCCCCCCTGAAATTGTTCTGCGTGCCCTCAGCTCGCTCCGTCTCCATCCCTCTCTCTCTCTCAATTTCTGTACGGATTTGCAACGAATCTGGAAATGGAAGGTACCGTTGGATTCCTGGTTCCGATGCCGACATTTCTACTGGAACAGATTTGTCATGGGAACGGCTTAGGCACTGCTCCTAGGGAAAGGTAATTTTTTCCTATTTTCCCAATTTCTCATTAAATATGCTGTTAAATCGACGATCGGGCACCGCCACGTGGTCCTAGTCGCGATTGTCATCATTTTGACGTGAGTAAATTTTCAATTGAGGTTTTCTAGACCCCACCCCAAAGCGAGAGTGGGATTTGTAAAATTTGGCAAACTAGTTATATTTGCGGGTATAACTATTAATTTGGAAATTATGGTTCTAGGAAATATTTAAATATATTTTATTTAAGAATAATTTAATGAAACTAGAGTTTTTGAATCAGGGTCCGGGTGAGCGCCGCGGGCATCTGTGTGGGAGTCCTATCGGTGTAATTCGAGAATTCAGGTAAAGGGGAAATTTATGTATTAAATTAGGTTTTTATGAATTAAAAAGGATTATGGGTTATTTATGTATATTCATTTTTATGTGGGTTTAAAATACCAGCCATGAAATTTATGTTTTTTGAGCTTAGGATTGTCGATATAGTTATGTATATGTGAAAGTAAACAAATGAAAGTGAAAGAAATTTTCTGAGGAATTAAGTAAGAAATGAAATGTATTTTCAGCATACAAATGTTAATTATGGGTTGGCTTACTTTGTAAGGAATGTATATGAATTTTATTGTTAAATTGTGTGGCATGAGATTCTGTGCAAATATATGTTAAATGTATGAGATGCAGGCTAAATAAGTAAAGTATTGAGAATAAAATATGATATGGACAATGTTGCTTCTGTATGTTAAATGTAACCATGTAAATGTAAGATAGCTGAAAGACAGCCATGTTAGCAGATTCTAACGCATTTCTATGTGGACTAACTGTAACAGATTCTAACGTATTTCTATGTGGACTAACAAATAATGGCTAAAGACCAGCTATAGTACGAAGGAATGAAATGAAAATGTTATGCAATGAAATGACGATGGAATGACCATGAAATGAAATGATAAATGTGAACGAAGTAAATGGGAAAGAGTTACTTAAAGTGAAATGAAATGCAAAGTTTCAGTTATGAACATGAACATATGTGTATGAATGAATAATGACAGAAAGGAATAAAGTATTATGTATTAAGAAATATTTATATATGTAGAACATGTTACGATTAGGCAAGGTGAACTCTTCGCCTTAAGGCTTGCTGAGAAAGGCGAGTGCACTAGTAGCTTTAGATATGGCAGGAGCTGCATAACGTACTAGGGCAGAGGGAACTTACTTGTATGGGCGGGTAGAATTCCCTATCCTTAGGGCCTTTGCCAGTAAACTATTGTTGAATGCGTGAGTACAAGATTAAGTTAATACTTGAGGGCTCACTAAGTAAGGTGAGTGTCCTGGTATGCTTTAGTTGTGACCTTAGGGTTACCTAAGTATTAGAACAAAGATGTGCTACTTGTATGGGCAGGTAATCACCCCTATCCTTGGGTAATCTCGTGAGTAAAACTTTGCATGTGATTGTTTAGGTTCAGAAAATGATTTTAATATTATGTGATAATTTGCAAATGTAATTAAAAAGATATTTATTTACCTCATGTTGGCCACACACTATTTTAATATGTATGTTTCTTCTCTTACTGAGATGTGTCTCACCCGAATATGATTATTTCTTTTCAAGACATCCTCGAGGTCGAGCTTAGAGAGCTTGAGGGTATTTAGCATTTTTTAGAAACATAAAGATAAAGGGTATATGTTTGTTAATACTTGGGGATGTATATATTTTATGTTTTATGTCGTTATGTTTTAAGTCTGTTGAGAACGGAATGGTTGTGAACATACTGAAATGTTTTGGAGATTTGTGTATTTATGGAAATGCAAGTGTTGGATGGATATTGTGAAATTTAGATAGGGTTAGTAAACTCTGGTACTACGAAACTATGGTATTGTAGGATTAAGTTATATGGAGATTATGTTTATGTTTTCCGCTGCATATATATTGATTTATGGATTATCAAGGTTTTATCAGGTATAATGAGCCGGACCCGAGTTTAAGGGTTCGAGGCATTACATTTTGGTATCAAAGCAAAGTCCAACCGGAAGTGTGATTAATTTCACATCGCCTGGACATGGAAATGTTAAAGTATTAGGTTAGAGATTATTTATACCAGAGTATAGGAAATAGTTAGGATAAGGATGGTAGATGGATAGGTTAGGTTAGGTGTTAAGAAGTAGGTATGGTGTAGGGTTTTATCAGGTATAACAAGCCAGACCTGGGTTTAAAGGTTCAAGGCATTATATATAATAACTGAGAAAACTCCCTGAATGGATAACTGAAAGTCATGATTTAACCCCTAATGACAGGGTTGTGCGGCCCGAAGGCGAAACCTATCCTGACTGGCCGACCAAGATAAGTCAACTAAATTTCGAAAGTCAAATTGGCCTCCTCAACTCTAACTGACGGGGAGCCTGTCCACAACATAGGTATGATCGACTGCTAATATCCACATACTATCTGAGTTATGTGGTTGCACTCTAAACTGAAAATAACTACGATACCGTGCTTTGTTGACTGAATCTGGTCCATTAGGGTCTAATACTATATATATAACTGATATTTCTATATTACTATCTTACCATGATTTTGAAATAACCATAACACTGTAAAACTAATCTGAATATCAGAAAATCTGAATAACTGACTGAATATTTAATATCTGTCTGAATATCTGAGTATTTTGGTGTTATGGCTCTAAAATCATGATATTCTGAATTTTCTAAAAATATATGTTTTTGTACATATATTTTAAATCATGATATTTTTGAAATACTATAAATCATGATTCTGAATATAGTATATAATTTCTATCTGTATGTATACTGAAAAGTCATCGTTCTATAAAGCATGTATATACATCCTATGATATTTCTTGCTAATATACTGTAAAACATGGTATTTGTAACTGCATAAATACTCTGCTAATTTCCTATAAGCTTATGCCACACGATTTAAATAAATAAATTCACATATTCTAAAAGTTGTATTTTCTACTATACAAATATTTTATAATCTGGGTAATAATAATCTGTTAAAACATATAATTTCTGTTGATAATCATACTAAAATTCCTAGCATAGCATATGTAACGACTTACTTAATTTCCATATTATTTTTTTCCATAATATAGTGAAATCACAATAACAAATTCAGTAGATCATAATCCACCTGAACCCGTGGGTACCAGGGATATATTGGAAACACAATTCGGAAGCCTAAGCAGCAAGAAACGTAAAATCATAAATAACTCATAATACCATATACAATACCATCTATCACAATACCAGAGTTACTATATCCACTGTAATTACATGTGTAAACCACCCAAAAGAGTCCTAGGGTCACTTCCCAAAAAAAATCCATCTGACCCTATCACAAAATACATACCCTTCACAGAGGGCAGATTAGCCGTAACTATCTCAGTGGAGCTTTATCTGCTCTCCTATCTGTGGCTCCTAAAATGTTTATGAAATTTTGGAGTGAGACACCTCTCAGTAAGGGAAATAAACTAATACTAGTATGTGGCAACATGAGTTTATCCATGTTATACATAAAAGCATATATAAACATATTTAGTAAATATGACTATATCATTTCTGGGAAAAACATGTATAATCATAACGTGCTAGAACATATTGGATTCTCATAGCATATATCATCTCATATAATAATAATAATATGAAAACAACCCTGGTAGGTTAGCTGACTATTGTCATGTATTTCCCCCACATGACTGGGTTTTGTGGCCTGAAGGCGGGACTTGACAATGGTTGGCCAATCATTGCCAAGTCAATAGTACAGTCTGTAAGTTCGATGGGTCTGCCAAACTTGGTCCGTACACCAGGGGCGTTCACACTTCTTAAAACCACATCGACTATCCGTCCTCACGCTACTCCGTACAGCAGCGTTAACACAATATCTTGATAATCATGAACATATAGTAGCAGTATCGTGCAAGTGCTAGCCTAAACCAAGCCAAACAGGTTCTGATAACATATAGCATATAATCAAACTGTGATACATGGATATTTCATACTAATATTTTCCAAGTTAATATCATCACATCATTTTGCATACATATATATACATCATGAAAATCATCGGCCCATACGCCAGCATTTCATATTTTACCATAGCTCGGCCCGTACACCGGCAAATCATACCCATAACTTGGCCCGTACACCGGCAAAACATATCCATAGCTCGGCTCCTATGCCGACAAAATATATCCATAGCACAACCCGTACGCTGACAAATCATATCCATAGCACGGCCTGTACGCTAGCAAATCATATCCATAGCACGACCTGTACGCCAGCAACTGTCATAAATTCTATTCATGCCACACAAAATGGATTTTTCATAAATTCAGAATATTTTATCAGTTTCAGCAGTATTTTCCAACATAATGCATAATTTTATAAATACATATATATATTTCCTTGAAATCAAATTCTATAAAATTTATACTTATTTTTCATAAAACATCTAACTTAGTTTATCCATTTACCTAATTCTTGAAAAGCCCCTAAGACAAACAGTACTAATCCCGAAGGATTCCCCATTCAACACCCTGAAAATGATATTTTCTGAAAATTAAATTTCAGTACTTTACGCGTACTATGCTTTCTACAACTGTCAAGAAACCAAATACTAAGTAGAAAGCTGATTACGCATCAAAAGTGCGTAATTAGGCATCTTAATCTGGGCATTACGGCTTATATTTTTAATTAAATTTCCAATTACATCCAATATTTTAATAAAGTACCGAATTTATCATTTTTGAGTTTTATTGTATAATTTATGAATTTTTGGTAATTTTTTATCACAGAAAAATTCCAGAGAACCAAAATCGGTACCTGTTCGTAATTCACGCATAACTTTTCCGTCCAAACTTTGATCGAGACGATTCAAATTTCTAAAGAAAGGGGAAAGGATTATCTACAACTTCTATGTTTTGAGTTGCGCTGGGTGTGTGGGTGAGTTTGTGTTTCTTTTTTTTTTTTTGTATGCTTTGAAAAGTCAAATAAAGGGGCAAGAAAGGAAAGAAAAAAAGAAAAGAAAAGAAGGTAGGGTAGGGTTGAAGAAATAAAATTCTTTTGGAGGGGGGCAGCAGCTATAGTCTTCTGGGGAGTCTGCGTGCCGCTGGACAGCAAGGAGACCTCCTCACGGCCAGCCCTCCATTGATCTCTCTCTCTCCTTCATTCTCCTTCATTTTCCTCTCTCTTCCTCTCTCTCTTTGAATTTAATATTTGTTGAGGATTATTCTCATTGTTAAGTCTTTAGTTTACTTTTATTTAAAGTTAATGTTGCGATTAAATTCTGGTTTAAGTTGATTAGAGTGTAAATTTATTCCATTGTTGAAAAATCTTTCTTATTAGATTAATTTCTGCTTTACTCCCTCTTTTACACTCTCTCTCTCTTGGATTTGAATACTTGTTTGAGTTATTGTTGAATCTTATTTGGGTTGTTTTATTATTAAAGTTAGTTTATTTTATTTTTAATTAAAGTCATTAAATCTAGTCTAAGTGATGCTTTGTGTTGAGTTTGCTTGCTGTATTTATTTAAAAATAGTGTTGGATTTAAATATTTGTTCTAGTAGTATCTTAGGTTAGTTTATTATTGAAAGACTTTTGTCTAGGTTAGCTTAATTAATTTATTTGTTTAATTGTATGTTAGCTATTCTCCTATTTATGCACGTTATGTTCTTGTTTTAGGTTTTAATTTGTTTCAAGTTCATCATGAAATTTCAAAATCCCCAAAAATTTTGAATCTGAACCATGTTCAGTAAAATTTGTTTTCTTATTTTCTTTTCGTTTTGCGCTAGTTTAGAACTAATTTACATTCCCTGTGGAGACGATCTGGCCTATTTGGGCTAATTATTACATGACGTAACTCTTATACTTGGGATAGCCCTAGTACTACTCATTTTTAGAAGTGAGTCAAAAGTCTTACCCTAGATCTAGGATGAATTTTGAACTCAACCCACCGACGATCCACTCTAGCAGCTATGCAGAGAACTTCCCTAGGAGTGTCATGGTGGCTTTGGATTGTCAATTCGGCGGCAGACGGACCCAGAAATTGAGAGAGAAGGAAGGAGAACCGTAAAGGAGAGAAAAGGAAGGTTCTGCGTAGAAAATTTCACCCAAAAATGGAGTTTAGGCCTATTTATACGCTTGCCTTCATCAACAAGCCACGTCACCTCATTGACGAGGTCAATAGGCAATTCATCAACGAACCCTTCACTCGTCGATGAAATTCAAAAGTGCCCTAAAACATCCCCTAGGTACTTTCTCATCAACGAAACGCTCCTTCGTCGACGAGGTCTTCTTAATTATTCTTTAATTCCTCTTTTCCCTCCTTCTTCTATTATTTAAATATTATAATTTCTCTGGGCCACTACATTCTCCACTCCTTATAAAAATTTCGTCCTCGAAATTTGCCATACATCATCCCTTAAAAGCAAAACAGTCTACTTATTTTATTACTTACCCTCACTTATGGCGAAGGAATACCGTGGTTACATTCCAAGTCCTGGGAGATTACATATACAAAATAAAATTCCCCCCAAAACTAAAATGCTACTTATTAATTAACTATTACATGTACATGCAAAAGAAATATTACCCTAACTATTTACATTTTACCCAGTTAAACTTCTTGGAATAATTGTGGATACTTTTGCTGTAACGCCCTATCCTGGGTCTGCCAAGGAGCTTTGCATCTCTCCTCCTTTACCTGGACCAGACCACCAGGGAGCTAGGGGTCCTATCAGACTGACGACTGGCCCCACAGATCAACACATGTCCTTTTCAGTGTGTTTTGTCTCCACTCACACACTTCCTCAAAAAACTTCCCAGTTGGTCACCCATTCCAAGATTGCTCCAAGCCAAGCACGCTTAACTATTGAGTTCTTATGGGAAAGCTCTCGAAAAGAAAAGTGCAACTTATTGATATGGGTAATAACATCTAATCTTTTAAGTCTTTCATCCATGGGGTATCACATTTGCCCTATCTGTTCCTCGGACTCTCAAAAAGTCTCTTCTACCGCATGATTTCTCCACAAAACTTTTACCAGAGGAATCTTATTATTGCGTAACTCCTGCATTTTCCTATCCAAGATCTATACTAGCACCTCTTCATAAACTAATAAATCACCAAGCTCTAACTCTCCATAACTAATTACATGAGAAAGGTCTGAGACGTACTTCTTCAACATAGATACGTGGAATACGTCGTGCATCCTAGATAACACAGGTGGCAAAGTTAGCCTGTAGGCAACCGGCCCCACTTTCCCCAAAATCTCAAATGGACTGATGAACCTAGGGCTAAATGTACCCTTCCTCCCGAACCTCATAACCCTTTTCAGCGGAGCTATCTTCAAAAATACATTATCACCAACATCAAATTCCAGATTCCTGCGGCGATTATCAGCATAACTCTTTTGTCGGCTCTGAACTGCACTAATTCTATCTCTGATGAGTCGAACTTTATCACACTCTTGCTGCACCAGCTCTAGCCCCACAATTCGCCGCTCACCCAACTCATCCCAAAATAAAGGAGAACGACATCTCCTACCACAAAGTGCTTCAAACGGTGTCATACCAATGCTGGCCTGATAACTGTTATTATATGTAAATTTCACCAGCGATATGAACTGAGTCTAACTACCCCCAAAATCTAATACACATGGTCGAAGCATATCTTCCAATATCTGAATCGTCCTCTCAGTCTGCCCGTTTGACTAAGGATGGAATGTCATGCTGAATGATAACTGAGACCCCAAGGCTTCCTGCAAACTCTTCCAAAAATGTGACGTGAAACGCGGGTCTCGACATGACACAATAGATACTGGTACCATGTGAGAATGAACTATCTCTTGAATGTAAATTTCTGCCAAACGGTTAAAGGAGTAGCTGATCTCGATAGGCAAGAAATGGGCGGTCTTAGTCGAATGGTCAACAATCACCTAAATGGCATTCTGGCTATGCAACTTCGTCAGCAATCCTGACACAAAATCCATAAATATATAATTCCACTTCCATTCTGGGATAAATAATGGCTACAACTGGCCTGCCGGCCTCTGGTGCTCTGCTTTTACCTACTGGCACGTCAAACACTAGGCTACATACTCAACAATCTCTTTCTTCATACCACTCCACCAGTATGACTCTTGTAGATCCCTATACATCTTCGTACTACTAGGATGAACTGTGTACAAAGATCTATGAGCCTTCTCCAAGGTAGTCTTCCTAATATCAATATCGGCAGGAACACATAATCTAGAATGGAACCATAAAGCCCCGTCATATGCAATACTGAATGCCTCCCCCTGACCATTTTGCACTCTATCCATCACCTCTGCTAATTCTGGATCTTCCTTCTGGACGGCTTTAATCCTTTCCTGCAGAGTAGGTTGCACTACTAAACCGGCGATACATACGTGAGAATTACTCTCAACTAATTCGATGCCGAGTCTTTCCAAATTCATCATGATCGGATACTGGATCTCCATAGCTGTCAACATTGATTCCCTAGATTTCCTGCTCAATGCATCAGCTACCACATTTACTTTCCCTGGGTGATAACTGATGGTACAATCGAAATCCTTAATAAGCTCCAACTACCTTCTCTGCCTCATATTCAGTTCTTTCTAGGTGAAAAAGTACCTTAAACTTTTATAGTCGAAGAAGATCTCACACCGCTCGCCATATAGGCAATGCCTCCAAATTTTCAATGCGTATACTACTGTAGCCAATTCAAGATCATGAGTAGGGTAGTTCTTTTCATATTCTTTCAACTGTATGGAAGCATATGCCACCACCCTGTTGACTCACTCGAAAAATGAGCAGCTCGAAAGCTATCCCAAGTATAGGAGTTACGTCGTGTAATATTAAGCCCAAGGGCTAGATCGTCTCCTCAGGGAATGCGTTTTAATCTCAAAATTTACGTTCGTCCAATCGAAAACAAAAATGCACTGAACTCGGTTCAGATTTGGATTTTCAAAATTGTGGAGACTCAAATTACATACACACGCAAATTAAAGTCTTAAAATTAGCACGCATGGAATTAAATAACAATAATGGAAATCCTAGTCTACTTAAGGAAACACTGAAACACGCTTAATTAAAGATGACAACTTTGAATAAGGAATTATAACACGTAGGAATGGAAACTCAATCAAACACACACATATGCGCAATAAAAATTGAACCTTTAATAAGAACTATGATCTCGAATCAAAATTAAACCATTAACGAACTAAATGAATATAGAATACGATAAAAACACAACTTTAACAAAACCGACCCTAAACTAAACCGAACGATAAATAAATAAAAGAAACTAAATTAAATTCTTCAAACCTAATGGTAACATTAATTAAGAGAAAGGTAAACAAATAAAAATTAAACTTCACTAAAACAAATTAAAATTATTTAACACTCATTCGAACAAGTTTTCAAAAACTCTAATAAATAACTAAATAAAAAGAAAAGAAATATTCAGCTGCAATTTTGAAAATAAAAGAAAGAAAAGAAACTAAGAGAGAGAGAGAGAGAGAGAGAGAGAGAGAGAGAGAGAGAGAGAGAGAGAGAGAGAGAGAGAGAGAGAGAGAGAGAAGCTGCTGTGTTTGGAGGAGCATGGGTGGTGGCTGCTCGGGCTGTGCTGGTATGGCTGGGGCTATTAGTGCTGGTACTCCACGGCACTGCTGCTGTTCCGGGTGGCTGGTTGGTAGCACTGGTGCTCGTGGGGGCTGCCTGTGCTGGAGAAACAGGGGCTGGCCGAAGGTACTGGCTGGGCAGTGGAGTTGCAGACGTGCTATGCACCGTGGTTGTGCTCTGTTGCAGGTTGGCCGAAGCTGGAGGATTGGTGGCTGTTGCGGGGAGTTGCAGAGGGAAGAGGAAGCTGAGTGAGAGAGAGGCTGAAAAACAGAGAGGTTAGAGAAAGAAGAAAAGTAGAGGAAGATAAGGTGAAGGAAAGAAATAACTGAGATGCAGAGAGAAGGAAAGATTGAAAAAGAAGAAGAACAAAAACATAAAAGAAATAAAAGAAAGAAGAGAAAGGAAGAAGAGAAGGGAGAGGGGGAGCCCTCGTGGGCTGCTGTGTGTGGGGAAGAAACAGAGGAATAAAAAGGGGAAATTAGGTGCCCTAGGATCCGTGAAGCCACAACCCGACCCGTTCGGAAAGGGTTGACCCGTATTGTTATATTTTTTTCATTTTTTTCATTCTCTATTCATCACAAATATGACTCTTCTGGAGCCTGTATCTCACAAAACTCAAAACACAAAAGTTATAGATAATCCTTTCCTCTTTCTCTATAAATTTGAATCGTCTCGATCGGAGCTCAGACGAAAAATTTATGCATGAAATACGAACAAATATTGGTTTTGGTTCCCGGGAATTTTCCTGCAATAAAAAATTACTAAAACTTCATAAATAGTGCAATAAAGTTCAAGAATGATAATTTTGGCACTTTATTAAAATATTGAACAATTTTGGACATTTAATTAAAAATATAAACTGTAAAGTTCGGGTTAAGTTGCCCAATTACACAGTTTTGACGCGTAATCACCTGTTATGCTGCATCAATACACAGTCAAGTCCTTTCAAGGACGCATCACTGTAAATGACATAACCTTCACCCCCTGATGAGATTATCAACACTAGTGCTTTGACTAGCCTCTGTTTCAATTCCTGAAAATTCTACTCACAGTTGTCGTTCCACTCAAATCTGACATTCTTCCTAGTTAGTCATGTTAAAGGCCCTGATAACGCTGAGAACCCTTCAACAAAATGATGGTAATACTCAGCTAGCCCCAAGAAACTTTTGATTTCTTGGATATTCCTTGGTCTAGCCTAATTCACTACTGCCTCAACTTTACTGGGATCCACAAAAATACTATCTCCAGATATGACATGCCCCAAAAACACAACATTCTCAAGCCAGAAGTCACATTTACTAAATTTGGCGTATAACTTCTTTTCCCTAAGCCTATGTAAAACCTGCCTTAAGTGCATCTCATGCTTCTCATAACTCCTCGAATAGAACAGTACATCATCAATAAAAATAATAACAAACTGATCTAAATATGGATGAAAAATCCTATTCATCAAATCCATAAATATAGCAGAACAAATGGCATAACAAAGAACTCGTAATGCCCGTACCTGGTCCTAAAGGCCATCTTCGAGACGTCCTCTGCTTTCACTTTCACCTGATGATAGCCTGATCTGAGGTCAATCTTCGAATACACCAATGTATCCTAGAGCTAGTCAAACAAATCATTTATATGGGGCAGAGGATATTTGTTCTTGATCGTCACTTTATTAATCTCCCTATAATTTATACACATCCTCATAAACTCATCTTTCTTATTTACAAATAGAACTAGAGCTCCCCACGGAGATACACTAGGTCGTATGAAGCCCTTATCAAGTAGATCTTGTAACTAATCCTTCAATTCTGCCAACTCCGCTGGCGCCATTCGGTAAGGTACTTTGGAAATTGGCGTTATACCTGGAAGTAGATCAATAGGAAAATCTACATCATGATCAGGTAGCAAGCTTGGTAACTCCTTTGGAAAAACATCTGTAAACTCTTTTACTACAGGCGTGCTAGCAAGTTCCAATTCATTCTCTGACACCTCCTTCACAACTACCACAAACCTTTGAAAACCACTCAGCAGTAGTCTTCTGGCCTGGATAGCTGAAACTAGCTGAGGCAAGGATTGCATTCGCGACCCTACGAACTTGAATTTTGCTCGTCCCGGAGGTCTAAATATCACTTCTTGTGGATGACACTCTATGCTAGCAAAATTAGCTACTAGCCAATCCTTGCCGAAGATCTCATCGAACCCATGCATATCCAACACTATTAGATTGACAGACAAGATTTTTTTCCTGAATCTTAACTGAAAAACCCCAGAGCATCCTACTACACCTCACTGTTAACCCAGTCGATGTAGATACCAACAATTTAGTGTCTAACAACTGTGTTTCTATCCCACATAGTCTAGTGCACTTCGAAGGCACAAACGATTGTGTAGCTCCTGAATCAAATAATGCAATAACTTTAAAAGAAAGCATACTAACCACACATGTCACCATGTCGTCGGCTGTCTCAGTGTCACCTGGCGTCAGAACGAACACTCTAGTTGGAGTCGTATTCCTCTGCTGGCCCCCTCGTGGGGCCTAATAACCTCCCCTATAAGGTCTGGGAGCAGGAGCTACATCTGGTGGTATAGGGCAATCTCGCACCATATGACCCTGCGTATCGCAGCGGTAGTAGACAACTCCACCTGCTTAACACTCTCCCCAGTGTCTCCTCCCACAAGTCTAGCAGACTGGAGGACCCTGCACTGCTTGTACCTCACGACCTCCAGTCTCCTGCCTCCGTCCTCTACCATGGTTTCCTCTCCTCCACTAATTCTGTCTAAGACCCTGTTGGTAGCTCGTAGATGCAGATCTTTTCTTCTGTCCCTGCTCCTTTGCATCCAAAAGCTCACCAACCTTTGTCAGGGCTACTTTGTTGACTAACTTAGCAAAATCCTGGATCCGCAGTACTACCACCTGCTTGAATATGCTTCATCTCAAACCTTTCTCAAACTGTCTTGCCTTTTTCACCTCATCAGGTACAATATACGGAGCGAAGCGAGAGAGCTCAATAAAACGCGCCGCATATTACTGTACTGATAACTGTCCCTGCTTCAGACTCAAGAACTCCTATAATTTAACCTCCCGGACAATAGCTGGAAAATATCTATCGAAGAACAATTCCTTAAACCGATCCCAAGTCATGGCTATTGACGTAGTCCTTTACTGCTCTAGAAGTCTCACAGTAGTCCACCACCTCTCAACTTCCCCCGTTAGTTTATAAGTGGTGAAGAGAACCCTCTGTTCTTCCATACACTGCAACACAACTAAGATCTTCTCAATCTCCTGTATCCAATTTTCAGCGGTTGTAGGATCGACCCTTCCTAAAAATTCCAGAGGATTCATCTTCATAAACTTCTTTATAGTGCACCCATAGCCTACCGATGGACCACCCTGCTCCCTAGAGCTCCTAGTGATCTCAGCCATAACCTGCTGAGCCACGCTACGTAATACTGCGTCAGAGTCTATCCCGCCTACACTCGAAGGCCCTGCCCCATCACTGCCACTCGCATAGGCACTACCTCCTCCTGGATCCATCCTGAAAAACAAAAAATGCAACTCAGTATTCCTTATAATTTACCCGTTAAACTTAGCATCCTATCTCAATACTCTCAGCTTATTTCTAACCCCAGTCCTACATTCTAGGAACATAACCCAACAATAGTTTACTATGGTTTTCCTGAAATTGTCACCCCCAGGAAAAACACAAAAACCACCACGGAAGTCCTACCTCTAGACTATAGAACAAAATCTTAAATCATTTCCTATACCCTAGTATTGTTTCTGCTGCATTCTAAAGTCTACAGAACCTAACAACCTAATTTCTGATACCAAACTGCAACGACCTTCTTAATTTTCATATTATTTTTTTCCATAATATAATAAAATAACAATAACAAATTCAACAGATCATAATCCAATTGAACCCGTGGGTACCAAGGATATATCAAAAACACAATGCGGAAGTCTAAGCAGCAGGAAACGTAAAATCATAAATAACTCATAATACCACATACAATACCATCCATCACAATACCAGAGTTACTATATCTACTGTAATTACATGTGTAAACCACCCAAAAGAGTCCTAGGGTCACTTCCCACAAAAATCCATCTGACCCTATCACAAAATACATACCCTTTAGAAAAGGTAGATCAGCCGTAACTATCTCAGCGGAGCTTTATCCGCTCTCCTATCTGGCGCTCCTGAAATGTTTATGAAATTTTGGGGTGAGACAACTCTCAGTAAGGAAAATAAACTAATACTAGTGTGTGGCAACATAAGTTTATCCGTGTTATACATAAAAGCATATATAAACATATCTAGTAAATATGTATATATCATTTTTGGGAAAAACATGTATAATCATAACATGGCAGAACATATTGGATTCTCATAGCATAGATCATCTCATATAATAATAACATGAAAACAACCCTAATAGGTTAGCTGGCTATTGTCATGTATTACCCCTACATGACTGGGTTGTGTAGTCCGAAGGCGGGACCTAACAATGGTTGGTCGACCACTACCAAGTCAATAGTACAGTCTGTAAGTCCGATGGGTCTGCCAAACCTGGTCCGTACACCAGGAGTGTGACATCCTCAAAATTTTCACCATTTTTTTTTTATAATAATAAACTATTCTAATACCTGCATGTAATGGGCATCCCTATGCAGCCGAAAACATAAATCACATAACCACATATACATGAATATACAATACCAGCATTCAATATTTTCAGCCATAGCTATATAATACATGTAACACCCCGACCCCGAGGGGTCTGGAATATTAACTTTTTACTACTAATTTACAGCGGAAGCAAAATAAACTCAATTGTTATTAAACCAGAGCGCTAATTATCCATATTACAATCATTTATTTCAAAAGAAGAAAAATTTCATAAGCATAAATATTTGGCACCATAATAATATTTCTAAACAATCTTTATTTTTCTATCCCCACCCGCATGCTTGTTAAGCCTGATTTCCAACATGCTCTTCAGAGTTATCTGAAATAAAAATATGATTGGAGTGAGACGATGCTCAGTAAGTAAATAAAATTATTATTAGTGTGTGGCAAAAATGAGTTTTTTTTTTTTTTTAAATTTCGTAAAACAATTTTTAACATTATAACTTCAAAACTGTTTTTAGAATAAATATAAATTCAAAAATTTCTACATAAAACTTTTACTATCAACTATAACAGTAAAATTTTTTAATCATATTCTATAAGTGTTAAATTAAATTTTTAACTTTAAAACTGTAAAAATATTTAATGATAAGTATACACATATTTTTCCTTATACGTTTTCCTTAGATCGTCATTTAAACATCAAAATGATCCTTTTCACGTAAACTTACATTTTTCCTTCAAATCATCACTAACTTTGTATACGTAATTAAATATGTATAAATATATATTATAAAAACCACCCTTAGGCCTATTTCCCGCAAGTCATGTTTACCCCCATGACTGGGTTGTGCGGTCCGAAGACTGGACTTAGCTGGCTGGCCGACCAAACTAAATCAACGTACGTAAACTTTAAGTGAGATTTTCCTTATTAAGTCATGATCCGGAACCAGGTGTGCACTCAGGAAAAATCCACTAACATAAATAACCACTCTGTAAATAGTGTGGGTGCTCTAATCCGTATAAACTTTAAGCTGCGATACCGAGCATCTGTAACTTTGAACTTTCGTTGCCATAAAGGGTTTTAAAATCATCTTATTATAATTTATACAATTTAAAATAATATCGTGAAAATCTCATCTTTACTCATATTTTTATAATAAAAAAAAATGTAACGTAGAAATAAACTCATGCCACACAATTTTTATGTTAAAATATATATAATTTTATTTTTGAATATAAAGAAATGCTGAAAATTTACCCGAGGGGATTAGAACATTTCTTAACCCAAAAATAGATGCAAGTATATTAAAGATAGAACTGGTATAATTAAATACGCGTAAAAAATAAACTCATGGAAATTTTGTAGAACTAATTAACATAATTGAAATTTACTTATAAAATAAACTCGGGTATGAATTTCAAATAAAAAAAAACTAACATAATCAAAATTTACTTACCTTCTTCCTTACGAACACTGTAACTATCTCTAAGAAATGAGATCGGAAAGAGTGAGTGATTGAGAACTTATTCAAAAATTCTCTCTCCACCACAATTTCTTTCACTCACTAATTTTTCTCTTCCTTGGAAAATTGTTGTGAAAAATGAAGGTTAAGAGCTCCCTATTTATAGGAAAATTTTGGGGAAGAAATGAAATTTATAAAAGTGTGGGGAGATGGGTGAAATTATAATTTTTTAAAAATTAAAGAATGAGCAAGGGATGGGCAAGGTATGGGTTGAGTATGAGATGGGGATGGAAGCCATGTGGGAGTGCTTGCCACCATTCCCATTAAATAAATTTTTAATTAACTACTTACCTAATTAATTAATCAATTAGTTAATTAATTATTTTATTATTTTATTATTTTTCTTAATCATTATTATTATCATTGTTATTACTTTTAAACTATTTTTAGTATTTATTTATTTTATTATTTATTTTTTAATAAGAATTAAATTTAAATTTTGAAAACTCATGTGGGCCCCACATGGTTTTGTGGGTCCCACACAACTTCGAGACCCACATGGTCTTGTGGGCCCCACACAACTTCGAGACCCGAATAGATCCTACGTAACTCGAATAATTCTTATACGATTTTATGCATCCTACATAACTTTGAGACTCGTGTAAACCTCCATACGGCTTCGGGACTCATGTGGGCCCCACACAGTTTTGTGGGCCCCGCATAGGATACCTATATTATTATTATTTTATCATATATTTCTATAAATTATATCAGTCAAAACATTATTTTATGTACTTATTTACGTATATAAACAGTGTCTTGTGGCTCCGGGACTCATGTGGACCCCACATAGTCTTGTGGGCCCCACATATGATACCTATATTATTATCATCTTATTATGTATTTTTACAAATTATTTCTGTCAAAACACTATTTTACATATATATACTTATTTACGTGTACAAACAATGTTTATCCTGTTTATCCTATGAAATTCCATTTTGACTAGGCCGACCTCCAAGGAGCAACTGATCTGCAATGGTATCTGAGCACTCGCTTAGACAACGTCTTTCTTAGGCATCAAACATGGAATCAAGGATCCTACAGAAAAACACTTCTGTATTGATATTAACTCAATGATCATTTTTATTATTTTATTATTATTGTGTTTTAATCATGTATATATTTTTGGGTCATTACAATACATCCCTCTCTCAAGTGTCAACTACCCAAAATACAAAACCCTACACAAACTTACCCTCTAAACCAGGGTAATCAAAATACTCTCTATCCGCGAGCCTGATCTGCACGCCCAACTATCTCACCTGAAAAATGATAATGTAATGGGGTAAGTCGACGCTCAATAAGTGGAAATATGTTATTACTAGTGTGTGGCAACTAAGTTAAGAATACTGTTTAAATAACAACTTATTTGTAGTACAATAATAAATCTGTAAATCATATCTCTCTTTTCACCATTTAAAATATAACTGTATCATCTTTGTTTTCTACTTATCATACTAATAATATCATACTATACTCATCATATACTGTAAAGCTGTATACATATACATAACTGTGCTTTATCCTTGGAACTCTATATGTCATGATTTGATCCCTCATGATAGGATTGTGCGTCCTGTAGGCGGGACTTAATCTGGTCGGCCCTCAAGATAAGTCAATATACTCTACACTACCTCAGCCCGGTCGAACTGCATCCACTCCTAGGCTCAGGACTGGCTGCAACCTCGTCAAACCGGCCCCCTCTTCCCAGCAAACTGGGGAGCTGCATACTCTCCGAGCACAGCTGACGGTACCCACATATTATCTGAGATATGTGGTTGCACTCTATCTATATCTAGCAACGATACCGTGCTCTGTATTCTTTATTTGTATCTGTCTGTATTCTTTCCTCAGGGATCTGATACTATATATATACTCTTTTACTGTTTTCATCATGTTTCCAAAATTACCATGACGCTATCTTTCTGTACTGTAAATACTGTAATCTCTGTATACTGTATCTGTAGCATCTTGATGCTATCTCTGTATATCTGTCTATATACTCTATCTATATACTTTGTCTGTATACTATGTATGTTATGGTAATAGGAAACATGACATACTATAAACACTGTATATACTGTTCTGTATAAAGCTGTAAAATATACTGATCTAAGTAAAACTGTAATATACTAACTTGAATAAATATCTGTGATATACTAATCTGTATAAAGCTATAACATACTGATATGAGTAAAACTGTAATATACTGTTTTGGATATAATATCTGTAATATACTGTCTATATCTGTATAATCGGTATAGTATGATGTACTATACAAACTATATAAGTTCTTCATCACATGAAAATCTACTCAGGCCACACAAGCATTTAAACTCATATTCATATTCTGTAAAAACCGTATAATAAACTGGTATATAAATGTGTCTATGAAATCTATGTTAACATTCTTAAAACTCCTAGCATAGCATATTTCCTTTACCTTAACTCTGAAAAGCCCCTATAAAATTTTGGCTCTATACCCGCAGGGTTCCTAGCTCAACATCCTGAAAACAAAATCTCTCATAACAAAATATCAGTACTTTCTTACCTACAACATTTCTCATAACTAAGGGAAAGACAAATACTGACTAAAACATCTTACCTTGAGATTGGGAAATCCAAACCAACTTTTCCAACAATCAGCTCCGGCAGACTTGCAAAGAACTTCACCAGGAGCGTCGTGGTAGCTTTAGATCTTCGATCCGGCGAGAAACGAGCCCAGAATCAAAGAGAGAAGGGGAGGGAGTCATAGGAGAGAGAGAGAGAGAGAGAGAGAGAGAGAGAGAGAGAGAGAGAGAGAGAGAGAGAGAGAGAGAGAGAGAGGGTTCCGGGTGGAAATTTTGGTTAAAAATCCGAGTTTTAGCTATTTATAGGACTAGATTCGTCGATGAGACACGTCATGTCACGACCTGCTCATTTTTCACATTTTCTTTTTTAATATTATCAACATCAATATAAACATCACATATTCCACATTCCAGTACCGTAGGTCACAATCCACCTGGACTCGTGGGTACCAGGGATATATCATAACATACAGCAGAAGCCCTAGTAGTAGAAAATATACAATCATGTACATCTCAATACCATATATCACAATATACCAGAGTTACTACAATCACTGTATATTCATACATACATCCCAAAATAAAACCTAGGGACATTCCCCACAAAATCTGACTGTCCCTACAAAACTTACCCTTCAAAAAGGGCAGTTAATGGCACTATATCAACGGGGCTTTTCCCGCTCTCCTATCTGGGGCTCCTGAAAAGTTTATAAGATTTAGGGGTGAGACACCTCTCAGTAAGGGAAATAAACTAATACTAGTGTGTGGTAACATGAACATTCTGTGTTCTACATATACCATACATAATATAATTAGTACTATTTTGTCAAATTTGGGAAAACATATGTATATCAAAACATGGCAGAACATACTGCATTTTCATAAACATTTTTCATCTCATATCATAACAATAATAACATAAAAACAATCCTGGTAGGTTAGCTGGCTGTTGTCATGTATTACCCCCATATGACTAGATTGTGTGGCCCGAAGGCAAGACCTGACAATAGTTGGCCGACCACTGCCAAGTCAATAGTCTAGTCTGTAGGTCCGATGAGTCTACCCAGACTGGTCCGTACCCCAGGGGCGATAATAGTACACTTCTTGAAAATAACCACATCGACCATCCAATCTCACACCACTCCGTACAGCGGCATTAACACAGATATCATGATCACGAAGACTATAGACACATAGCAACGGTACCGTGCAAGTGCTAGCCTAGACCAAGCCAACTAGGTTCTGATATCATATACATATACTAAAATTGTGATACATAAATATCTCATATCATTCATTTTCACATCAACCATATCATTTTTCATACATACGTGTATCATAAAAATCATTGGCCCATACGCCGGTATTACACATTTTATCATAACTCGCCCCGTACGCTGGCAAATCACATAACATAGCCCGTTCGCTGGCAAATCACATAGCTCGGCCCGTACGCTGGCAAATCACATAGCTCGGCCCGTACGCTAGTAAATCACATGGCACAGCCCATATGCTAGCAAATCACATAGCACAGCCCGTACGCTAGCAAATCACATAACTCGGCCCGTACGCCGACAAATCACATAGCACAGCCCGTACGCTGGCAAATCTCAGTCATATAGCACGGCCCGTACGCCGGAAAATCATATAAAAATCTCGGCCCATACGCCGATTTTCTATCATAAAAATCCATATCATCTACATTCCCAAAAAACAGTATTTCACAACATTTTTATACTCATGCCACACCGAACAAATTTTTCACGTATTCAATCATACAATCATTTTCACAGTATTTTGCAAATATAAAACATATATATAAATATATATACATTTTCCGCAAATTAGATTCTATATAAATATATACATACAATTTCTCAAAACAAAACTAGTTTAGTTTATCCCCTTACCTGATTCCTGCAAAGCCCCTAAGAAAATCTTCCTTGCACCCGCAAGGTTCCCAACTCAACAACCCTGGAAATGAAAAATCCCAGTATTAAATTTCAGTATTTCTAAGCATATAATACTTTTCCCAACTGTTAACAACCCAAGTATTGAGTAGAAAGTTTTTACCCAAAAGTATTCAAGTCTAACACCTGAGGGATTCCTTGACCAATACCCTGAACTGAAAACCCCCAATATTAAACTTCAGTATTTTCATGCGCACAACATTTCTTATAACTAGCGCAAGACCAAATATGACTTAAAAAGTCTTACCTCAACTCTAGGATGATTTCCAACTAACTTTCACCAACGATCCGGTCCAACAGATTTGGAGAGAACTTCCCTAGGAGGGTCGTGACTTTGGATTGTCGATCCAGCGAAGATCTGGCCCAAAATCGACGATAGAAAGAGGGAGAACTGAAGGAGAGAGAGAGAGAGAAGAAAGATTTCTTAATTAAGAAGATATAATCCAGATTTTTTTCATATTTATAGGACAGCGGAATTCGTCAACGAGCCCATCCTTCATCGATGAGTCCTTCACAAATTTCATCAACGAAATCCACTCCTTGTCAACGAAATTCAGTCGGCTCAGCTCAAAAACCCCTCCCGGTATTTTCTCGTCGACAAGCCCCTATCTTCGTCGACGAATTCTCTTAAGTCTTCGTCGACGAGTCCCTTGTATTTGTTGATGAAAACCTGCTGTCCTCCCCTCGTCTAATCCTTCCAAAATCCAATGTCGTTGATGAACGCGAGGTGTTTGCTAACGAAGTCGACTGCCTCCTTCCGTTTTCGGTTTCCATTTCCCTTCTCTTTATTATCTAACTTCCATTTTTATTCGGGTCGTTACACGTCACCTTGTGGACGAGTCCTTCAATAATTTCGTCGACGAACTTCCTCCCTCGTCGACAAATTTTAGACTGTCCCAAAAACCACTCTTGGTATTTTCTCGTCGACGAGGTGTAGCTTCATCGACGAGGTCCTGTTGTGCGCTCGTCGACGAACTCCTTGTGTTCGTCGACGAGGCCCTATGCATTACTTTTGGATTAGTCCATTCAAAATGTAATGTCGTCGATGAAGTCTGCTGCCTCCTTCCGTCTTTGTTTCTATTTCCCTCTCTCTTTAATATTAAATATCATTATTTTTCGGGTCGTTACAAGGGGGGTCCACACTTCTTAAAACCACATCGACTATCCGTCCTCATGCTACTCCATATAGCAGCGTTAACACAATATCATGATAATCATGAACACATAGCAGCGGTACCGTGCAAGTGCTAGGCTAAACTAAGCCAACCAGGTTTTGATAACATATAGCATATAATCAAGCTGTGATATATGGATATTTTATACTAATATTTGCCAAGTTAATATCATCACATCATTTTGCATATATATACATAATGAAAATCGTCGGCCCGTATGTCAGCATTTCATATTTTACCATAGTTCGGCCCGTACACCGGCAAATCATATCCATAACTCGGCCCGTACGCCGGCAAAACATATCCATAGTTCAGCCCGTACGCCGGCAAAACATATCCATAGCACGGCCCGTATGCCGGCAAATCATATCCATAACACGGCTCGTACGCTGGCAAATCATATCCATAGCACGACCTATACGCCAGCAATACATGTAAAAAAATTCTCGGCCCGTACGCTGGTTTTATTATAAAAATCCACATCATTATCATATTCTTAGAAAACAGTAATTTATCATAAATTCTACTCATGCCACACAAAATGGGTTTTTCATAAATTTAGAATATCTCATTGGTTTCAGCAGTATTTTCCAACATAATGCATAATCATATAAATACATATATATATATATATATATATATTTCCTGAAATCAAATTCTATAAAATTTATACTTATTTTTTCAAAAAGCATCTAATTTAGTTTATCCCCTTATCTGATTCCTGAAAAGCCCTTAAGACAAACAGTCATGCACCCATAGGATTCCCCATTCAACACCCTGAAAATGATATTTTCTAGAACTAAACTTCAGTATTTTTACATGTACTACGCTTTCTACAACTGTCAAGAAACCAAATACTGAGTAGAAAGCCTTACCTTGGATCTAGGATTAATTCCAAACTCGACCCACCGACGATCCACTCCAGCAGCTATGCAAAGAAATTCCCCAGGAGTGTCGTGGGGACTTCGGATTGTCAATCCAGCAGCAGATGGACCCAGAAATTAAGAGAGAAGGAAGGTTCTGTGCAGAAAATTTCGGCCAAAAATGGAGTTTAGGCCTATTTATATGCTGGCCTTCGTCGACGAGCCACGTCACCTCATTGACGAGGTCAATAGGCAATTCATCAACGAACCCTTCACTCGTCAATGAAATTCATAAGTGCCCTAAAACATCCCCTCGGTACTTTCTCGTCGACGAAACACTCCTTCGTCGACGAGCCCCTCATGCTCACTCGTCGACGAACCCCTGCCTTCGTCGACGAGGCCTTGTTAATTATTCTTTAATTCCTCTTTTCCCTTATTCTTCCATTATTTAAATATTATAATTTCTCTAGGCCGCTATAGCATATTTCCCTTACCTGACTATTTGAACACTAGCTGCTATTTACGGTCTCACACGTGCGACATCTATAATTTCAACACCCTGAGATATACACATATAATTTTCCAATCAAATGATTGAATTCACCTAAAAATTATCGCATACATATTTCCCCAAATCCACATATGCACAATTCCTAAACTATAATCCATATATCATTTTACCTGGGTTCCTGAAATACCACCCACTAGGGTCCTCAACCCTTGCCTGCAAGATCTCAAAACACCCTATCCCTGAAAATATAATACCCTAATTTTACTTCACAAAACTTCAGTATATTCGCATATAATACAGAATTTGACTTCAAATGAACTGGGTAAAACTGAAAATACTTAAATAATCCACTCACCCTAGTTTTGGGATGGTTCACAAACTTCTCAAATCAACATTTCGCTCTGACTATGTTGTAGAGCATCTCCCAAGGATCACTATGGTAGCTTCTGATCGTCGAACCAGGGAGAGATGGAGCCAGATTTGAAGAGATAAGGAGGGAGGGATGATTTTAGGAGAGAGAGAGAGAGAGAGAGAGAAAGAGGAAGTTTGTATGCAAAATTTCTCGCAGAAAGGAAATTCTTGGTTCCTTATACCGTTGGCTTCATCGACGAGACACGTCACTTCGACGATGAGGCCAAGAAGCAAGTTCATCAACGAACACATTACCCTCGTCAACGAAATTCAGTGCCTGAAAACAGCTCTCGACAATTTCTCATCGACGAGACACGTGTCCACGTCGACATGCCCAACAAGACAATTTGTCGATGAACGCTCTGTGTTCGTCGACAATACCCTACTGATAAACCCTATCTTATTTTTCTTTATTATTTAATTGCTATAATTCTTTGGGTCTCTACATTCTCCCCTCCTTATAAAATTTCATCCTCAAAATTTACTATCTGTATTGACACCATCCTTTAAAGAAAATGAACTACTTATTTTATTACTAACCCTCACTTATGGCGAAGGAATACCGTGGTTACATAAGCAGTTCTGGAAAATTACAAATATACTCATAAAAGAAACTTCTACCAAAACCAAAAGCACTACCTATCCTATATTCTAAATTACAATCACACATTCATTACTCTGTACTAAACAAAATAAAACTGTTATTATTTTAACTTTACAAATCACTATTGTACCCCACTAAATAGGTGTGGGTATTTCTATCTGATTTCCTCTTCAAGCTCTCAAGAAGCTTCCTCCACCGCATGATTCCTCCACATGACTTTTACTAGTAGTATTTTCTTACTGTACAATTCTTTTTCCTTTCTGTCTAAGATCCGTATGGAATTTCCTCATAAGCTAGAGCATCACTGAATTCTTATTCTACATAGCTGATGACATGGGAAGGATCTGATACGTATTTCCTTAATATAGAAACATGAAATACGTCATGTATTCTAAACAAACCTGGTGGTAAAGCTAGTTGATAGGCAACTGTCACAATCTTCTTAAATATCTCAAATGAGCCAATAAATCTAGGGCTCAACTTACCCTTCTTCCCAAACCTCATGACTCGCTTCAGTGGTGCTATTTTCAAAAACACATGGTCACCCACTTTAAATTCCAATACATGGTGGAGAGTATCTACGTAGCTTTTCTACCGACTCTGAACTGTATTGATTCTATCTCGAATAAGTCAGACCTTATCGTATGCCTGCTGCACTATTTTTAGTAGGAATCAGGAAAGGAAAATATGCTATGCTAAATTATTTGAATATGTTTTTAGTATAAACTTATAAATGTCCCACCATATTATTGTTTACAACAGAAATTTATACAGTTTATCAAATATGATTAATATGTTTTAGAATTACTGTATGGCTTGAGAATATAGATATAGTACAAAAATATGTTTTACAATATTTTCCTGAGTTATGTTTTACAGATTATACAGACAGTGAATATATTTTACAGCAATTATAGAAATACCATGATTATACAGTTTTACAGTACCATGACATATAGATTTACAGTTAATTACAGAAACATAGTTGATATAGATACAGTTTTCCACAACGTCATGGTTTATACAATTATTACAGAATCATGGTAAAACAGATGGTTGTATATAGAGATATATTATATAGTATCAGACCTTATTGGACCATACAGTTTACAGAGCACGGTACCGTAGCTACATACAGTATATAGAGTGTAACCACCTATTTAGATAATACGTGGTATAAAGGCCGATCGTATAAAGCCCACGAGTGGACAGACTCCCCATCAGATATGGGTTGAGGAGGGCCGATCAAACTATGGAGTATAGTGATTTATTCTTAGTTGGCCAGCCAGGATAAATCTCGCCTACGGGCCGCACAACCTTGTTATGAGGGGTTAAATCATGACACACAGTTATCCACAGGGAAGTTTACAATTATTACTATGTTTATACAGGTTTACAGAAACGGAATATATATATACAGTATTTTGAGTAGAAACCTAAAGTATAGAAATGTTAAGTAACAGGTAAAAGATGAAGATTTATATTACTGGTATTGTACCTTACAGAATCAGTGATACATAACTATATAGTAATAGATTTTCACAGTATTGTAACTCATTTGCCACACACTAGCAATAGCATATTTCGTTTTATTGAGCGTTGGCTCATCCCAATTACTTTAACATTTTTCAGGTGATCCAGGTAGGCGAGCAGATCGGGCTCGCAAATAGAGGGGTCTCGGTATTGCACTGATAGTGGTGTGAGTATTTTTGGGAGTATTTTTGTATAGCCCTAGCCAGTTGAGGGTATTCTGGAAGACAGACATATATGTATATTTTGGGAAACACTTTAGCACTCTAGTATTGTATATAATTATATATGGTTATGTTTATTTGATTTCCGCTTCTCGCTGCTTATGTTGATGGTTGGATTTAATTCAGTATGGTATCAGAGCATGTTAAATGTTATAGTAAAAAAAATAAAAAATAAAAAATGGTTAAATAGCAGGTCATTACATGTGCTCTTTCCCTAAGACTCTGTATGTCATGATTTGACCCCTCATGACAAGGTTGTGCGGCCCGTAGGCGGGACTTCACCTGGTCGACCCTCCAGGTAAGTCATCATACTCTGAACTACTCCAGCCCGGTCAAACTACATCCACTCCTAAGCTCAGAACTGGCTGCTACCTCGTCTAACCGGCCCCCTCAACCCAGTGAACTGGGGAGCTACATCCTCTCCGAGCATGGTCGACGATACCCACACACTATATGAGATATGTGGTTGCACTTTATCTGTGTTAGAAACAGTGTCATTCTCTGTATTCTGTATATGTACTGTATCTATCTATAATCTTTCCATAGGGATCTGATACTATATATATATACTCTTTATACTGTTTTCATTATGTTTCCAAAATAACCATAATACTGTTAATTTGTACTGTAAATACTATAATATCAGTAGCATCTTGATGCTATAACTGTATAATCTGTCTACAATTTCTATCTGTATAATCTATCTGTATACTCTGAGTGTTATGGCATTTAGGAAAACATAGCTTTCTGTATACACGGTATATATTGTTCTGAATAAACATCTGTGTACTGTTATATATATCTGTATGTGTAATCATCTGAATAAAAACTGTATATGTATACATATTCTGTCTGTAGAAAATTTGTAAATATCTAACTATATCTGCATAACTTGAAATACTGAAAAATTGTATAAAAGTTCATATCAGATAATATCTACTCAGGCCGCACATACTTTAAAAATTCATATTCTGTATAATAATTGGTATACATGCATATATATATATATATATATATATATATATAATCTTTGATAACATAAATAAATCTCCTATCTTAGCATATTTCCCTTACCTTAAATCTGAAAAGCCTCTCACTGAACTCTGGCCCAACACCTGCAGGGTTCTCCACTCAACATCCTGAAAACGACATCCCCCAGAACAAAACATCAGTATTTTCCTGCATACAACATTTCCTATAACTGTATGGAAAGCTTATTCTGAATAAAACACCTTACCCTGAATTTGGGATGAATTTCAAACCACTTTCACCGACGATCCGCTCCGACAGACTTGCAGAGAACTTCCCCAGGAGTGTCGTGGTGGCCTTGGATTTTCGATCCAGCGAGAAACGGAGCCGGAATCGAAAAAAGAAGGTGAGGGGTGCGTTTGAGAGAGAGAGAGAGAGAGAGAGAGGGAAGGAGGGAGGGTTTGCGCTGAATTCTCATCAAAAATTCGGGTTTCAACTATTTATAGGGTCGGATTCATCAACGAGACACATCACCTCATCAACGAGTTTCAATCAGCTTTAAACCCTCTGTCGGTATCTTCTCGTCGACGAGGTCCTCTTATGCTCTCGTCGACGAACTTCCTGTGTTCGTCGACGAGGCTCTATGTAAAATCCTTTAGGTTATTACATCATAGCTCCGTCATCTGAAATATTGAACTCCTCTCCCTAACCACCCTGTACTATGGCTATTACCTTTGCTAGTTATGGGTCATCTCCCTGAGCGGTTTTAATCTTTTCATAAAGCGTAGGCTGCACAACCAAGCTGGCAATAAATGTTTGAGGATCATCCTCCACTAACTCCACGCCGAGCCTTTTTAAGTCCATCTGAATTGGGTGCTAAATTACTGCTGATAATTGCGTTGTACCCTCTGACTTACGACTTAGTGCATCAGCCACCACATTTGCTTTACCTAGGTGGCAGCTGATGGTGCAGTCATAATTTTTAATAAGTTCCAACCACCTCCTCTGTCTTATGTTCAGCTCCTTTTGAGTGAAAAGTACTTCAAACTTTTGTGATCAAAGAATATCTCGCATCTTTCACCGTATAAGTAATGCCTCCAAATTTTTAGTGCATGTACCACTGTAGCCAATTCCAAATTGTGGGTAGGGTAATTCTTTTCATATTCTTTAAACTTTCGGGAGGCATAAGTTACAACCCTACCATTCTGCATCAACACACAACCAAGCCCTTTTAAAGACGCGTCACTGTAAATTACATAGCGATCACCTACAAATGGAATCGTCAGTACTGGTGCAGTGACAAGCTGCTGTTTTAATTCCTGAAAACTCTGCTTACAATCATCATCCCATGCAAATTTGGCATTCTTCTTGGTCAGTCGCGTCAAAGGCACTGATAGTCTTGAGAATCCCTTTACAAACCGATAGTAATATCCCGCCAGTCCCAAGAAACTCCTAATCTCCTAAAAATTCCTCGGCCTTTCCCAATTTTCCACTGCCTTTATTTTATTAGGATCCATTGAAATTCCATCCCCTGATATAACATGCCCCAGAAATGCAACTTTCTCTAACCAAAATTTACATTTACTAAACTTGGCATACAATTCTTTTTCCTTGAGCATTTAAAGTGCCAGCCATAAGTATGTCTCATGCTCCTCAAAACTCCTCAAGTAGACCAGTATATCATCAATGAGAACCATCACGAACTGGTCTAGATATTGATGAAACACCTGATTCATTAAATTCATAAATACTGCTGGTACATTAGTCAACCCGAACGGCATCACCAAAAACTCGTAGTACCCGTATCTGGTTCTAAAAGCTATCTTTGATATGTCCTCTGCCTTAACCTTTTCTTGATGATAGCCTGATCTGAGGTCGATCTTAAAATAGACTCGCATACCCTGAACTAATCAAATAAATCATCTATATGGGGTAGATGATATCTGTTCTTAATGGTTACCTTGTTTATCTCCCTATAACCTATGCACATCCTCATGGACCCGTTTTTCTTCTTTACGAACAACGCTAGTGCTCCCCAGGGTGATACGCTGGGTCTGATAAACCCTTTATTTAATAGATCCTGTAAGTGGTCCTTTAATTCTCCCAATTCAACTGGAGTCATACGATAAGGAGCCTTAGAGATCGGCGCTGTCCCTGGAGGTAAATCTATAGCGAAATCTACCTCGCGATCGGAAGGCAACCCAGGTAGCTCTTCTGGAAAAATATCTGGAAATTCCCATACCACTGGTGTACTATCAAGTTTCGATTCATTCTCTGACACCTCCTTTATAAAAGCCATAAACCCTTGACAACCTTCTAGGAGCAGTCTGCTTGCCTGCATGGCTGACACTAACCCTGGCGAAGCACGCACACGTGATCCAACAACTCTGTATTCATCTATCTGAAGACTTCAATACATAAAACATAAAACATAAAATACACATCTCAAAATTAACATAAAAATATACCATTTTCTCTTTCTATTCTCCAAAAATGCTATAAAACATCGAACTCTCTAAGCTCAATCTTAAGAAAATCCTGAAAAAGATAAATTTATATTCGGGTGAGACACATTTTAGTAAGGGAAGAAACAATATATTAAAACAGCGTGTGGCTAATATGAGTTTTTATAACAACATAATATTTAACATTTGAAAATCGTTAACATAATTTCTGAAATCATTCTCTGAATCTGATCAATTACATGCAAATGATTTAACTCACGAGATTACCCAAGGATAGAGGTGATTACCCGCTCATACAAGTAGCACCCTTATGCTCTAATACATTTGGCAACCTGAAGGTCACTACTGAAGCATATCAGGGCACTCACCTTACTCAGTAAGCCCTCTAGTATTAGATTGATCTCGTACTCACACAGTTTAAATAAAGGTTTACCAGCGAAGGCCCCAAGGATAGAGATATCTACCCGCCCATACAAGTAGGTTCCCTCTGCCCTAGTACGTTATATAGCTACTGTCACATCTAAAGTTACTAGCACACTCGCCTATCTCAGCAAGCCCTCAGGCGAAGAGTACGCCTCGCCCAATTGTAATATGTTCTATGAGCATAGACACTTCTAGTATCATAATGCATTGTTCTTTCTGTCATTATTCAACTATTCACATATGTTCATGTTCATAACTGTAACCTTTCATTTCATTTCACTTTAAGTGACTCTTTCCCATTTTACATTGTTCACATTTCACATTTCATTTTTGTTTCATTTATTTCCATTTTCATTTCATTTCATTACATACCTAGTATCTTTCAGCTGTTTTACGCAGCATCTTTCAATTGTTTTACCTAACATTTTTCAGCTGTTTTACCTAACATCTTTCAACTATTTTACCCAACATCTTTCAGCTGTTTTACATGGTTATAATAACATACACAAGCAGCATGATTCATATCATATTTCATTTTTAATGCTTTACTTACTTAGTCTGCATCTCATACATTTAACATATATTTGCGCAGAATTTAAATTTACTCATGCCACACAATTTAGCAATAAAATTCATACATTGCCTGTAAAATAAGTTAACCAACATTTAACGTTTATATACTGAAAATACCTTTCATTTCTTATATAATTATCTTGAAAATATTTTCCACTTTCATTAGTTCATTTTCGCATATACGTATCTAATAAACAGCCCTAAATTTGGAAAAAACATAATTTAAATGGTCAGCATTTTAAACTCATACCGAAACATATACACGTATATATAACACAATTCATTTTTCATTAAATTCATAAAAATTCTCATTTAATATATATTTTTCTCCCTTACTCTTGAACTACGCCAATAGAGACCTTGAAAAATACATGCGGCGCTTACCCGAGCCCTGAATCAAAAATTCTAATTCCATTAAATTAACCCTAAATAAAATATTATTTTAATATTTTCTAGACCCATAAATTCTAAATAAATAATTATACCCTCAAATATAACCAATTTATCAAAATTTTCAAATCCCACTCTCGCTTTGTAGTGGGGCCTAGAAAATTTTAATTGAAAATTTACTCACGTCAAAATGATGACAATCACGACTATGACCCCATAGTAGTGCCTGATCGTTGATTTAACGGCAAATATAAGGAGAAATTAAGGATTTAGAGGAAATATACTTTTCCCTAGGAGTGATGTCTACGCCGCTCCCACGACAAATCCGCTCCTGTAGAAATGTCAGTAGCGGAGTTAGGAATCCAACGACACCTTCTGTTTTCTGATCGGTGCTTGTTAGGCCAACGAAATTGAGCAGAGAGGGAGAGAGAGAGAGAGACGAAGACGGAGGCAAGCAACGGAGAGAGAAGGAGAGAGACGCAGGTCTGTTGTTATCAGGAAGCTAAAGCTTCCTGATGCTTTCATTACCCCCTTTTTTTTTCCTTTACTTACTTTAACTTATATATACTTATATATATATATATATATATATCATATTATTTATTCAACAAATCAAATTTAACAATACTTAATTAACTAATTGATTAATAACAAATAATTTTAATTTAATTTAATAATTTTGTTATTATTTCTTTTATTTGTTTATTTAATACGTTAATTTAATAATGTTTAATTAATTAATTGATTAATAATTTTAATTAATTAATTTTTTAAAAAAAAAATTTTGGGTTATTACATTCTTCCTTCCTTTAGAAAATTTCGTCCTCGAAATTTTTACCAACTAATCAATCATTTCCTCATTTCAGGAATTCATAACTCAACACATCTCACATATCCCATTTCTATCCAATGAATTCCTACATTATCCACAATGAAATAAAATCATCATATAAACTTCTCAATTATCCATAGTCAAATTAAATCATTATTACCTTAATCATACACTCATACTTGTGCCTTTAACGACATCTGCCTCAATCAGAAATCAATGAGTACACTCGTGCTGATCCACCTCTACCTAGAGGTACCTGCTGGTTTTCCCCGATACTATAACCTCTAAAATCAACTAACCGACCTCATACCACACATTTCCATATATTCTAATTTAAATATCAAACACCCAACTTGACCATAAACCGTTTAACCATAACACCTAAATTATTCTTCTTCAAAGATTTTTCTCCATAAATCAACCAACCTAACCTTCGAGTTCAAATCCCAAGTTCTTATTTCTCTACTCAGAAACATCATCATTGATGAATTTACCATGATTTTATGAAGTTGGCTACTTCTTCAGAAAAGCACAGAAGTCTATCTAGGGATTTCTGCCCCCAAGCTTACGAAACACAACTTAAAATTCCTAACGGTATCTTAATCTACCCATCCCTATCCTTATCGCAACTCAATCCTATACTCTGGTATAAATCATCCCTAACCTAATACTCTAATATTTTCATAATCAGACGATGTGAATCTAATCACACTTCCGGCTGGACATTGCCCTAATACCATCTGTAACGCCCCGACCCTCTACGTGGGCCTGGAGTGCTACTAATCCATTCATTGTCTTGATAAACCACATACTAATATCATGTATGCATCAAAAAATATAAATATAATCTCCACAATTATTATACCAAAGTTTACTATTTCTATCCATAATCCAAATTAATTATTCACCACCTCTAATCACATATATACATTGTGACAACCCGAATAAAAATGGAATTTAAATAATAAAGAGGAAGAGAAATGGAAACAATAATAGAAGGAGGAGGTCAACTTCGTCGACGAACGCCTCGCGTTCGCCGATGACATTGCACTTTGGAAGGAATAACCGAGGGGGGATCCTCAGGGCTTCATCGATGAATACAAGGGATTTGTCAACGAAGATATAAGAGAATTCATTGACAAAAATGGGATTTGTCAACGAGAAAATACCAAGAGAGGTTTTAAGCCGACTGAATTTTGTCGTTGAGGACTGAATTTCATCGACGAAATTAATGAAGGATTTGTCGACGAATGATGTGGCTCATCGAAGAATCTAATTCTATAAATACTAAAAATCTGAGTTTTAACTTCATTGTTAAGTAGTCTTTTTCTCCTCTCTCCTCCCTTCGGCCCTCTCTCTCTCTTCGATTCCGGGTCAAATTTACGCTGTATCAACGATTTGAAGCCACCACGATGCTCTTAGGGAAGTTCTCTCCAAATCTTCCAGAGATCGTTGGTGAAAGCAAGTTGGAAATCATCCCTAAGTTGAGGTGAAGCTTTTTAAGCCAAATTTGATCTTACAGTAGTTATAGGAAACGATGTACGTGTGAGAATACTGAAGTTTAATACTATGAGTTTTCAGTTTCAAGGTATTGATCAGGAAATCCTACGGGGGTTAGACCAGGATATTTTAGGGGGCTTTCTCAGTAGTCAGGTAAGGGAATAAACTAAAGCAGTTATTTTTCATGCACATTATTATTATTTATAAGTAAACTGATTTCCTAAAAATATGTATAATATTTGAATATCATGGAATTAATGCACATTTGAAAAAAAATACTGTTATTATTTTGAAACGTGTATATAGGTATGAGATGCCAGGAATCATGATTTCCAGAATACAATGTATAATTTTATACAGCAAATATGTGGCATGAATATTATTTTACGTGGAGAAATATTATGATATGAATGCAATATGATTTGAGAAGTTATGAAAGTATACAGTACATTATAATTATGATAAATGCATGATAAAATGATTATTTTCAGAATGACGTATTTATGTATGATATGTTCGGCACGAGGCCGTAATTATGATATGTTCGGTACGAGGCAGTAATTATGATATGTTCGGCACGAGGTAGTAATTATGTTATGTTCGGCATGAGGCCGCAATTACGATATGTTCGGCATGAGGCTGTAATGATGTTATATATGATTATGTATTATATGTTATCAGAACTCAAATGTTAGTTTAGTTCAGTTCAGGGGCTCGGTACCGTAGCTTATAGATCAGATGTTTATGATCAGATTAGTGCTAACCATCCCACACGGGGGTGGGAGATGGATGGTCGATGTGGCTTTCAGTAGAGTGTGGACGTCTACCTGGCAGTCCGGACCAGGGTGTGGCGGGCCCATTGTACTTACAGACATATTTGACTCGGCAGTGGTAGGCCAGCCATTGTCTCCCGGGCTACATAACCCATCATGGGGGGTAATACATGACACTAGCTAGCTATTCATCCTAGGTATATTTTCAGTATTATCAGTTATAACAGATGTTTTATGTACGATATGAGTTATTAGCAAATATGAAAGTATGTGATTATTCAGTACAATATGTTAAATGTTTACAGAAATATGAAATGTATTATATATGTATAATTGCCTTAAATGTTCATGTTGCCACACAGCTATATTTAGTTTTTTTTCCCTTACTGAAAAGTGTCTCACTCCCGAATATTAAATGATTTTCAGAAAACCCAGAGAGACTGGCGGGTTAGGGCCGCCGTTGAGTAATTGGAGCTTTCCTACTAGAAAGGTAAGTGTTGAACTAGGATCAGGAAATTTTTATTGTATGATCCTAGTGTTATTTTGACTTTTTGGAGATTGTATATAAGAATAGTATTTTGATGATATAGTAAACTCTGGTATTATGTTTTATGGTTGGATGTTTGAGATTTTATGCTTACTGCTGCTTAGGTTTCCGCTGTGATTGACAGGTGTCCCCGTTACCCACGGGTTCAGGTTGACTTTTCCATTTATTATGTTTCATTTTATGTCAAGGAAATTCAGGTCATTACATACACGTCTCCAAAACATAACCCCAAATACCAATATTCACAACTATTCATCTATCTGAAGATTTCAATACATAAAACATAAAACATAAAACATAAAATATACCTCTCAAAATTAACATAAAAGTATACTATTTTCTCTTTCTATTCTCCAAAAATGCTATAAAACATCAAGCTCTCTAAGCTCGATCTTGAGGAAATCCTGAAAAAGATAAATTCGTATTCGGGTGAGATACATCTTAGTAAGGGAAGTAACAATATATTAAAAAAGCGTGTGGCTAATATGAGTTTCTCTAACAACATAATATTTAACATTTGAAAATCGTTAACATAATTTCTGAAATCATTCTTTGAATCTCATCAATCATATGCAAATGATTTAACTCATGAGATTACCCAAGGATAGGGGTGATTACCCGTTCATACAAGTAGCACCCCTATGCTCTGATACATTTGGCAACCCGAAGGTCACTACTGAAGCATATCAGGGCACTCACCTTACTCAGTAAGCCCTCCAGTGTTAGATTGATCTCATACTCACACAGTTCAAACAAAGGTTTACCAGCGAAGGCCCCAAGGATAGAGAAATCTACCCGCCCATACAAGTAGGTTCCCTCTGCCCTAGTACGTCATATAGCTACTGTCACATCTAAAGTTACTACCGCACTCGCCTTTCTTAGCAAGCCCTCAAGCGAACAATACGCCCCGTCCAATTGTAATATGTTCTACGAGCATAGATACTTCTAGTATCATAATACATTGTTCTTTTTGTCATTATTCAACTATTCATATATGTTCATGTTCATAACTGTAACCTTTCATTTCATTCCACTTTAAGTGACTCTTTCCCATTTTACATTGTTTACATTTCACATTTCATTTTTGTTTCATTTATTTACATTTTCATTTCATTTCATTACATACCCAGCATCTTTCAGTTGTTTTACCCAATATCTTTTAGCTGTTTTACCCAATATCTTGCAACTGTTTTATATGGTTGCATTAACACACACAAGCAGCATGATTCATATCATATTTCATTTTTAATGCTTTACTTACTAAACCTGCATCTCATACATTTAACATATATTTGCATAAAACTTATATTTACTTATGCCACACAATTTAGTAATAAAATTCATACATTGCCTATAAAATAAGTCAACCAACATTTAACGTTTATATACTAAAAATACCTTTCATTTCGTACATAATTATCTTGAAAATATTTTCCACTTTCATCAGTTCATTTTCGCATATACGTATCTAATAAATAGCCCTAAATTTGGAAAAAACATAATTTAAATGGTTAGCATTTTAAACTCATACCGAAACATATACACGTATATATAACACAATTCATTTTTCATTAAATTCATAAAAATTCTCGTTTGATATATATTTTTCTCCCTTACCTAGTTTCTTGAACTACGCCAACAAAGACCCTGAAAAATACATGCGGCGCTCACCCGAGTTCTGAATCAAAAATCCTAATTTCATTAAATTAATTCTAAATAAAATATTATTTTAATATTTCTTAGACTCATAAATTCAAAATAAATAATTATACCTTCAAATATAACCAATTTGCTAAAATTTTTAAATCCCACTCTTGCTTTGTAGTGGGGCCTAGAAAATCTCAATTAAAAATTTACTCATGTCAAAATGATGACAATCACGACTATAACCCCATAGTGGTGTCTGATCGTCGATTGAACAGCAAATTTAAGGAGAAATTAAGGATTTAGAGGAAATATATCTTTCCCTAGGAGTGGTGTCTACGCCGCTCCCACAACAAATCCGCTCCGATAGAAATGTCGGTAGCGGAATTAGGAATCCAACGACACCTTCTATTTTCTAATCGGTGCTCCTTAGGCCAATGAAATTGAGAAAAGAGAGAGAGATGAAGACGGAGGCGAGCGACGGAGAGAGAAGGAGAGAGACGCAGGTCTGTTGTTATCAGGAAGCAGCTGAAGCTTCCTGATGCTTTCATTTCCCTTTTTTTTTTTTCCTTTACTTACTTTAACTTATATATACTTATATATATATATATACATATATCATATTATTTATTCAACAAATCAAATTTAACAATACTTAATTAACTAATTGATTAATAACAAATAATTTTAATTTAATTTAATAATTTTGTTATTATTTCTTTTATTTGTTTATTTAATACGTTAATTTAATAATGTTTAATTAATTAATTGATTGATAATTTTAATTAATTAATTTTAAAAACAAATTGGGTTATTACATTCTTCCTTCCTTTAGAAAATTTCGTCCTTGAAATTTTTACCAACTAATCAATCATTTCCTCATTTCAGGAATTCATAACTCAAAACATCTCACATATCCCAATAACTGTCCAATGAATTCCTACATTATCCACAATGAAATAAAATTATCATATAAACTTCTCAATCATCCGTAGTCAAATTAAGTCATTATTACCTTAATCATACACCCATACCCGTGCCTTTAACAACATTTGCCTCAATCGGAAATCAATGAGTACACTTGTGCTGATCCAGCTCTACCTAGAGGTACCTGCTGGTTTCCCCCGATACTATAACCTCTAAAATCAACTAACCGACCTCATACCACACATTTCCATATACTCAAATTTAAATATCAAACACCCAACTTGACCACAAACCGTTTAATAACAACACCTAAATTATTCTTGTTCAAAAATTTTTCTCCCTAAATCAACCAACCTAACCTTCGAGTTCAAATCCCAAGTTCTTATTTCTCTGCTCAGAAACATCACCATTGATGAATTTACCATGATTTTATGAAACTAGCTACTTCTTCAGAAAAACATAGAAGACCATCAAGGGATTTCTGCCCCTTACGAAACATAACTCAAAATTCCTAACGGTATCTTAATCTACCCATCCCTATCCTTATCGTAACTCAATCCTATACTCTGGTATAAATCATCCCTAACCTAATACTCTAATATTTTCATAATCAGACGATGTAAATCTAATCACACTTCCGGCTGGACATTGCTCTAATACCATCTATAACGCCCCGACCCTCTACGTGGGCCCAGAGTGCTACTAATCCATTCATTTACCTGATAAACCACATACTAATATCATGTATACAGCGAAAAACATAAATATAATCTCCATAATTATTATACCAAAGTTACTATTTCTATCCATAATCCAAATTAATTATTCACCACCTCTAATCACATATATACATGTCTCCAAAACATAACCTCAAATACCAGTATTCACAACTATTCATCTATCTGAAGACTTCAATACATAAAACATAAAATATAAAATATACATCTCAAAATTAACATAAAAATATACCCTTTTCTCTTTCTATTCTCCAAAAATGCTATAAAACATCGAGCTCTCTAAGTTCGATCTTGAGGAAATCCTGAAAAAGATAAATTCATATTCGGGTGAGACACATCTTAGTAAGGGAAAAAACAATATATTAAAATAGCGTATGGCTTATATGAGTTTCTATAACAACATAATATTTAACATTTGAAAATCGTTAACATAATTTCTGAAATCATTATCTGAATCTAATCAGTCACATGCAAAAGATTTAACTCACGAGATTACCCAAGGATAGGGGTGATTACCCGTCCATACAAGTAACACCTCTTTGCTGTGATACATTTGACAACCCGAAGGTCACTACTGAAGCATATCAAGACACTCACCTTACTCAGTAAGCCCTCTAGTGTTAGATTGATCCCGTACTCACACAGTTCAAACAAAGGTTTACCAGCGAAGGTCTCAAGGATAGAGAAATCTACCCGCCCATACAAGTAGGTTCCCTCTGCCCTAGTACGTCATATAGCTACTGTCACATCTAAAGTTACTAGCGCACTCGCCTTTCTCAGCAAGCCCTCAGGTGAAAAATATGCCCCGTCCAATTGTAATATGTTCTACGAGCATAGATACTTCTAGTATCATAATACATTGTTCTTTTTGTCATTATTCAACTATTCATATATGTTCATGTTCATAACTGTAACCTTTCATTTCATTCCACTTTAAGTGACTCTTTCCCATTTTACATTGTTTACATTTCACATTTCATTTTTGTTTCATTTATTTACATTTTCATTTCATTTCATTACATACCCAGCATCTTTCAGTTGTTTTACCCAATATCTTTTAGCTGTTTTACCCAATATCTTGCAACTGTTTTATATGGTTGCATTAACACATACAAACAGCATGGTTCATATCATATTTCATTTTTAATGCTTTACTTACTTAACCTGCATCTCATACATTTAACATATATTTGCACAGAATTTACATTTACTTACCCAACATCTTTCAACTGTTTTACATGGTTGCATTAACATACACAAGCACCATAGTTCATATCATATTTCATTTTTAATGTTTTGCTTACTTAATCTGCATCTCATACATTTAACATATATTTGTACAGAATTTACATTTACTTATGTCATACAATTTAATAATAAAATTCATACATTGCCTGTAAAATAAGTCAACCAACATTTAATGTTTATATACTGAAAATATCTTTCATTTCTTACATAATTATCTTGAAAATATTTTCCACTTTCATCAGTTCATTTTCGCAAATATGTATCTAATAAACAGCCCTAAACTAGAAAAAACATAATTTAAATGGTTGGGATTTTAAACCCATACCGAAACATATACACGTATATATAACACAATTCATTTTTCATTAAATTCATAAAAATTTTGGTTTAATATATATTTTTTCCTCTTACCTGGTTTCTTGTACTATGTCAACAGGGACCCTGAAAAATACCTGCGACGCTTACCCGAGCCCTGAATCAAAAATCCTAATTTCATTAAATTAACCCTAAATAAAATATTATTTTAATATTTCCTAGGCTCATAAATTTCAAATAAATAATTATACCCTCAAATATAACCAATTTACCAAATTTCTCAAATTCCACTCTCGCTTTGGAGTGGGGTCTAGAAAATCCCAATTGAAAATTTACTCACGTCAAAATGACGACGATCACGACTAAGACCCCACGATCACGACTAAGACCCCATAGTGGTGTCTGATCGTTAATTTAACGATAGATTTAAGGAGAAATTAATGATTTAGAGAAAATATACTTTTCCCCAAGAGTGATGTCTACGCCGCTCCCATGACAAATCCGCTCTAGTAAAAATGTTGGTGGCAGAGTTAGAAATCCAACGACACCTTCTGTTTTCCGATCAGTGTTCATTAGACCAACAAAATTGAGGAGAGAGAGAGAAACAGAGACGAAGACGAGCGACAGGGAGAGAAGGAGGGAGATGCAGATCTGTTGTTATTAGGAAGCAGAAGCTTCTTGATGCTTTCATTTTGTTTTTTTTTTCCTTTACTTACTTTAACTTATCATATACATATATATATATATATATATCATATTATTTATTCAACAAATCAAATTTAACAATACTTAATTAATTAATTGATTAATAACAAATAATTTTAATTTAATTTAATATTTTTTTATTATTCCTTTTATTTATCTATTTAATACGTTAATTTAATAATATTTAATTAATTAATTGATTGATAATTTTAATTACTTAATTTTTTTTGGGTTATTACAAATACTCCTTAATTATGTATACCCAGAACACGTTTATATAAAAAACACATAAAACAAATTAGAAAAACATAATATGCTGTAAGCATATGAATTCGTATATGATCCATTTAATAAGTAGAAAAACGTAATATCCTATAAGCATATGATATAATACATGATTCATTTTACAAGTGGAAATATCAATAAGCTAAACTCAATATAACACCTCATCAAGACTTGGTCCATATTTATTATAGGACATATATAGCAAAATTACACGAAACCATTGGTATTTATTTAGAACCATGAGTAGCCTCGAAGTGAGCTTTGTAGAAAACAACTAGTTTATCCCTAGGAGGTAAATACTCTTTGATAACCCCGACAAACTCTTCAGACCATTTGTATAACTTGGGATACTTTTCATTTGTCAACAATTTTACTGTGTGTACTTCTTGAATTGCTCCTATCCCATAGCTTATGAAGCTGGCAACTATATCCACCAATCCAATTGACTCTCCTCCAAAGAATCTCTTATCTTTGAGCTCATTTTCAAGTATTTCTAGATGATCATGCACTTCTTCCAATGCTTTGTCATCACCATGAAAAGCGTTCCAAATCGGAAACATACACTGCAATACAATAAATAAATTAATATGAGTCTTGATACTTTTAAATACAAATAAGAGATACTAAAAACTCGCACATAATTATTTTCTAAGACAATTAATACATAGAAGTGAAAGGCTTTTGCTTCTCTCTCTCTTTCTCTCCATATTCCAAATAACTTTGATTCTCATTTTCTATCACAGCACAATTTCAGACCCTGACGAAAGAATTTAGATAATTTTTAATATAATTTTATATTACAGTCAAATATAAAAATCTCTCTCATATTCTAAGTATTGGGTATGGTATTTGAAATCTCTCCTCGCTGCAAATAAAATTTTATATGTACACACAAATACATACCTTTTCATCAATGAACTTAGCCCAGAAACGAGCCATGGCTCTCTGATATGGGTCTTGAGGCAAGATGGGATTGGTCTTCCATGTCTCATCCACGTACTCAAGAATCACAAGCGACTCGGCGATGGGTTTTCCGGCATGGAAGAAAACCGGAATCTTCTTGTGAACCGGGTTCGACTTCAGCAGCAGCTCGCTTTTGTTCCCATGCAAGTCTTCTTCTTCTATGTAGTCGTAGGGTATGCCTTTAAGTTTAAGGGCAATCTCCACCCTATAACTGAATGGGCTAGCCCACACTCCCAGTACCTTCACTTCTTCTCCCATCTTAATTGGATCAGCCCTTTTCTTTTTAATTTGCCACTTAAATTTCTCTGGAGGCTCCTTATATAGAGGAGAGCTAAGGGTTCATTTTCTCGGCGACCAAGCAAGCGACCAAGCAATGTCGAGGGAATAAGATAATGTAGATTAGTTGTTGGTTACTAGTTGGCTTCTGAAGGGTCAGGCTTTTTGGGTCTTAAATGTATTAAATTAAATAAATAGTCAAGGTTGGTGGGCGGTTCGGTAGGACTTGAGGGACAAGTTGTGGTAGGGATACGTTGGTGGGCGGTTCAGTAGGACTTGGGGGACAAGTTGTGGTAGGGATACGTTGGTGGGCGGTTCAGTAGGACTTGGGGGACAAGTTGTGGTAGGGATAATGAATTTTAATTTTAACTTTTACTTAATTTTATATATGAAAATATAAAAATCCATTACTCTACGCTAGATTTTACAATAAATAATTGTAGACAAAGAATTTTATATGGGACTAATAAGTTTTTATTTCATAAAATGAAAATATAGGAAAAAATAAAATATACATTAGAAATAAAAATTTAAAAATACAGAAAAGGAAACAAAAATAAAGGAAATGAGTACGCATTTTTAATTTCAAAATTTAAACTTGTAAAAGAAGGATTCAATAATTAGACATGTGAGATGTAACGATTTGATTTTACATTCCATTTTTTTTCCCTTATATATATATATATATATATATATATATATATTAACTATATAATTTTATTACTCTGATACTTTTTAATTTCAAATCAAACCAACATCACGGTCCAAATAGGTCTCGTGAAATCTAAGACACAATAAACTACCTAAACAGTTGGAAGCAGATACATATAACTATAACAATATATACAATATCAGAGTGTCACAATATTTCCCAAAGTATGCATATACAACCATTCCCAAAATACCCTTATCAGGACCTAGGAACTATTCAAAAAATGACTACCCAAAATACTCACCTTACAGTTAGGGTAGTACTGTAGTCCCCTCTACTTGCGAGTAGGGGTGAGCATAATTGGGGAAAACCGAATTAACCGAATTAACCGACCGAAATTGGTCGATTCGGTTCGGTTAAAAAATTCGGTTCGGTCGGTTCGGTTATGTTTTCCAATATTTCGGTTAATCGGGTTTCGGTTCGGTTAATGGAGAATATTAATTCGGTTAACCGATTAACCGATTTACGAATTAATTAAATTTTAAATATAAATTAGTAAATTAAAATCCGATTTCACTCATTCCCTCTCATACTCTCAGTCTCACACTCTCACAGTCTCACACTCTCACTGCTCTCAGTCTCACAGAAGTCAGAACATGTAAGTCCCTCACTGCCTTTTGCCTTCGTCGTCGCCGTCGTCGTCGCTGGCTATCACCACCAACACAGTCACTGCTCTCTGAAGTCAGAAGCCATCACCGTCGCCTTTCTCTCGCTCACCCGAGCTCCTCTGCATCACCAGGCACCATCTTCACGCGATGCCTTCATCTGTGTCCATCGCCATCGCCGTCGCCGGCCATCATCACCAACAGTGCAACAGAGTAACTACTCTCTGAAGTGAGAAGTCGGAAGCCCTCACTGAGTCACTGCCTCTCTCTCGCTCACCTGAGCTCACTGCTCTGCACCACGGCACCACCATCTTCACGTGATGCCATCGCCGTCGCCACTGGCCAGCCATCGTCACCGAGAACCACCCCCGACTCCTCATCGTCATCGGCGTCAAGCTCACCCGAGCTCAATCATCTCCCCCGACTCCTTCCTGACTTCCCCCTTCCCTTGTTCTGGATTTACCTTCCCAATTCCCCCTTCCCTCATATTTCTCGGTTAAATTAGGTTAACCGAATTACCCGAAAATAAATTCGGTCGGGTTCGGTTCGGTGAGGCCCAATGGTTCGGTCCGTTCGGTTAACACTATTCTTTAACCAAAATTTTCGGTTAATTCGGTTAATTAACCGAATTTGGCCGAATCGACCGTTTGCTCACCCCTACTTGCAAGCCTAATTTGCTCGCATAACTGCATCACTTAAAAAATATTAAATCACTAGGATGAGACAGCGCTTAATAAGACAAAATATGTTATTGCTAACGTGTGATAGGTGAGTTTACATATTTGTAAAATCTAATTTAGAAATATCATAAATATCTGAATCTGAGAAAATTCGTATATATAATGTACAATATAGCTTATACCTATGTTACTTAACATAAATTGTTTCTCTGAATTTTCTATTCATAATACTTCTAATATTCATAGGTACATCTATGGTTTCTGTAAATCTGGTATATATATATATATATATTCTGTAAATCTTGTAGTAATCGGGAAAAATAAATTTTTTTTAAAAAATAATAAAATTATAAATAAAATAAATTAATTAAATTAACAAGTAAAATGAATACTATGATAAGAAAAAAATATATATATATTGAAACATATATATATATATATATAAGTTATTATGATATATATGTAATATATATAAGTTAAAGGTCTATATATATATATAAAGTTGTACAAGCTTCTCCAAGAAGCTTTGCTTTAATTAGTAGTTATTATGATATTAATATATATATATATAAAATTGTACAAACTTCTCGAGGAAGCTTGCTTTAATTTTGGACAATCCAATTGGAATTGGATTTCTTGCGCCAGTGCTCTCTCCTCTCTCTCTCTCCTATGACTCTCTCTCTCTCTCTCTCTCTCTCTCTCTCTCTCTCTCTCTCTCTCTCTCTCTCTTCGATTCTAGGCCAGTTTTATGCCGGATCGACAAACCAAAGCCACCATGACTCTCCTGGTGAAGTTTTCTGCAAATCTGCCGGAGCGGATCGTTGGAGAAAGTAATTTGGAAATTATCCTTAAGTTGAGGTAAGACTTTTTAAGCCAAATTTGAAGTTGTAACAGTTGAGAAAAGTGTTATACGCATTGAAATATATTAGTTTAATACTGAGAGTTTTCGTTTCCAGGGGTGTTGATTGGGAACGTTGGGAATCATCCCTAAGTTCAGGTAAGGCCTTTTAAGCCAAATTTGACTTTGTGACTGTTATAGAAAATGTTGTACGTACAAAAATACTGAAGTTTAATACTGAAATTTTTCAGTTTCAGGGTATTGATTAGGAAAATCTTACGGGGGTTAGACTAGATTGTTTTGGGGGTTTTCTCAGTAGTCAAGTAAGAGGATAAACTAAACTAATTTTGTTTTGAGAAAATACTTGTATATATATATATTTAGCATATGATTTATGGAAAATAAATATATTTATATATATATATATGTTATATTTGCAAAATACTGTGAAAATGATCGTATGATTGAATATGTGAAAATCTGTTTGTGTGGCATAAGTAAAAATGTTGTGAAATACTGTTTTTTGGGAATGTGGATGATATGAATTTTTATGATGGAAAACTGGCAAACGGGCCGAGATTTTTATATGATTTGCCAGTGTACGGGCTGTGCTATGTGACTGTGATTTTCCGGCGTATGGGCTGTGTTATGTGGATGTGATTTGCTAGTGCACGGGCTGTACTATGATTTGTCGGCGTACGGGCCGAGCTATGATAAAATGTGTAATTTCGGTGTACGGGCCGATGGTTTTCATGAAATATGTATATGTGAAAAATGATATGATTGATTTGATAATTATTGATATAAGATATCAATGTATCACGATTTTAGTATATGTATATGATATCAGAACCTGGTTGGCTTGGTCTAGGCTAGCACTTGCACGGTACCGTTGCTATGTGTCCATGGTCTTCATGATCATGATATTTGTGTTAACGCCGCTGTACGGAGTGGTGTAAGATTGGATGGTTGATGTGGTTATTAAAGAAGTGTGCTATGATCGCCCCCGGTGTACGGACCAGGTCTGGCAGACCCACCGGACCTACAGATTACTGTTTGACTTGGCAGTGGTCGACCAACCATTGTCATGTCTAGCTTTCGGGTTACACAACCCAGTCATGTAGCGGTAATACATGATAACAGTCAGCTAACCTACCAGGATTATTTTTATGTTATTATTACTATATGAGATGAGATATGTTTATGAAAATACAATATGTTCTGCCATGTTTTGATATACATATGTTTTCCTCGATTTGATAAACAGTACTGAATATGTTATACATGATATATGTAGAACACAGAATACTCATGTTGCCACACACTGGTATTAGTTTATTTCCCTTACTGAGAGGTGTCTCACCCCTAAATTTCATAAACTTTTCAGGAGCCCCAGATAAGAGAGCGGGAAAAGCCCCGTTGAACTAGTGTTGTGTATCTGCCCTTTTTGAAGGGTAAGTTTTGTAGGGACAGTTAAACTTTTGGGGAAATGTCCCTAGGTCTTATTTTTGAGATGTATATATGGAAATACAGTGGATATAGTGGCTCTGGTATTTGTTGTTAAATGATGGATGTTTTGTATTTATAATATTATGAATATATATATTTCCTGCTGCTTAGGCTTCCGATTGTGTTCTGATGCATCCCTGGTACCCACGGGTTCAGGTGGATTATGATGTGTTAAGCTGGATTATGAGATAGGTGATATTGATTTAAAAAAAAAAATGTGGGAAAATGAGCCAGTCGTGACAAATCTGCTATATATATATATATAATAACTGAGAAAACTCCTTAAATGGATAATTGAAAATTATGATTTAACCCTTCATGACAGGGTTGTGCGACCCGAAGGCGGGATCTATTCTAACTGACTGACCAGGATAAGTCAACTAAACTCTCAAAGTCAGATCGGTCTCCTCAACCCTAACTGACGGGGAACATGTCCACAATGTAGGCACGACCGACTGCTGATATCCACATACTATCTGAGTTATGTGGTTGCACTAAGAATTGAAAATAGCTATGGTACCGTACTCTACTGACTGAATCTGATCTATCAAGGTCTAATACTATATATATAATTGATATTTCTATATTACTGTTTTACCATAATTTTGAAATAACCATAACACTGTAAAACTGATCTGAATATCCGAAAATCTGAATAATTGACTGAATATTTAATATCTGTCTGAATATCTGAGTATTTGGGTGTTATGGTTCTGAAATCATGATATTCTGAATTTGTTGAAAACATATGTTTTCGTACATATATTGTAAATCATGATACTTTTGAAATACTATAAATCATGTTTCTGAATATATTATATAATTTCTATCTATATGTATACTGAAAAGTCATCGTTTTATAAAACATGCATATATATATATATCCCATGATATTTTCTACTAATATACTGTAAAATATGGTATTTGTAACTGCATAAATACTGTACTAATTTGCTATAAGTTCATGCCACATGATTTAAATAATTAAATTCACATGTTCTAAAATCTGTGTTTTCTGCTATGCAAATATTTTATAATCTGGGTAATAATAATCTGGTAAAACACATAATTTATACTAATAATCATATTAAAATTCCTAGCATAGCATATTTCCCTTACTTGACTATCTGAACAATAGCTGCTATTTATAGTCTCACACGTGCGACATCTATAGTTTCAACACCCTGAGATATACACATATAATTTCCCAATCAAACAACTGAATTCACCTAAAAATTATCGCATACATATTTTCCCAAATCCACATATGCACAATTCCTAAACTATAATCTATATATCATTTTACTTGAGTTCCTAAAATACCACCCACTAAGGTCTTCAACCCTTGCCTGTAGGGTCCCAAAATACCCTATTCCTGAAAATATAATATCCTAATTTTACTTCACAAAACTCTAGTATATTCACATATAATACAGAATCTGACCTCAAATGAACTGGGTAATACTGAGAATACTCAAATAATCCACTCATCCTGATTTTGGGATGGTTCCCAAACTTCTCAAATCAACATTTCATTTCGGTTATGTTGTAAAAAATCTCCCCAAAATCACTGTGATAGCTTCTGATGATTGAACCGAGAAGAGACGAAGCCGGATTTCAAAAGAGAATGAGGGAGGGATGATTTTAGAGATGTTAGGAATTAAGAACAAATTCTCAAAGCCTGTGAGAAACAAAATAGAGAAAGAATACATGCCAAAGAAAAATCAATCACACGCACAAGACAATATTTACGTGGTTCAGCAATTTTGCCCACGTCCACGGAGTTGCAGGGATTTCAATATTATCAAGAAGAAAACACAGAGAGCGTGACGATACAATGCTCTCCCTTTCGTTATCTCGCAAGTACGACCACTTAACCCTAATCACCCGAAAATAATGATTTTATATGCTGTAGACAGGGTTTTGAACGGGCTATAAAACGGGCCTAAAAATTTCGCTCCATGGACTAAGCCTTAGGATAGAAATCTCTCATTAAAGAAAGGTTGGGTCATCATCCAAATTTAACGTAACAAGGCTCCACAAAAGCCCAATAAGAGAGAGAGAGCCTGCATGCAAAATTTCTCACAAAAAAGAAATTCTTGGTTACTTATACCCCTGGCTTCGTCGACGAGATATATCACTTCATCGACGAGGTCAAGAAGTAAGTTCATCAACAAACACATTACCCTCGTTGACGAAATTCAAGGCCTGAAAACAGCTCTCAGCAATTTCTCGTCGACAAGACACGTGTCCACGTCTCTGTGTTCGTCGACGAGACCCTGCTAATAAACCCTATATTATTTTTCTTTATTATTTAATTGTTATAATTCTTCGGATCTCTACATTCTCCTCTCTTTATAAAATTGTAACATTTTTTCACTTGGACTGCATAATAACAATTTTATAAAACAACTTTTTTTTTTTCAAATTAAATTACATAACATATGGCCACAATAATGAATGTTATACAAATCAAAACACACAGGTACAAAATGAGATTGTGTATATCCAATAATGCAAAAAGTTGTGTTTGATAGGGATACTTACACCATACAAATCAAAGCACACACAATCTCGTGACCATCACAGGTGTACATAGTTCAAAATAAATAAATAAATAAATAAAAGATAAATAATCATATTTGAGAGAAATATTGATATCATGTGTGACAAGATACACACAATTTTTAATAGCTTTGTTTTCTTCTATTTTATCTTATCCCCTTGTCTTACCTAATTCTTTGACCAATAACCTTGAAAGAACTTTCGAGGAACTCCTTTGAAAGGATAATGATTGGAATACCCAATAATGTAAAGTTTCTTGGAAGGATAGCTCCAAGCCTTTTAATGAAGGAAGCCTCAACCAAAGTATGTATGTTGTGGGACCACTTCATGATTAATATTGAGAAGAATAAAAAATTACAATATGAATGTACATACATAGAGCTCTATGTAAAAGAGACTTAGGTGTTAACAATACAAGTGTATATGTATGGTTGTCACTTATATACTATTAGATTGAACAATTAAATAGTGGATATATAAGTGGCAAATATATATTCACATTAATATGCCTAATACACTTATGAATTATACCTCCAAATAAAATAAAATAAAATAAAGAAGAAAAAGAAAGGAACTAAGACAAAACTAGTGTAGTACTTGGCACTGAATTCAAAACACAATGATGAAAGAAACATAAATAGCAATGGCAACATAATAAGAAGGAAAAATATAATTTATCAGAAATACTGGACATAATCAGATATGTAATATGAAAATAATTTATTTGATATAAAGACACTATGCTAACTCAAACATCACACCTCATCTTGACTTATTGATGTGTTTCATACCACGTGCAAAATATAATTATATGAAATAAGTTGTAATTAAAAAGCATGACGATAGTGTTTATGTAGTTAATACTGTTTATTCAGGAGCATTGGCCGCCTCAAAATCAGCAAGGGAAACAAACAAATAGTTTATCCTTGGGTGGCAAACACTCCTTAACAATGCCAACATACTCATTTGACTATTTCCATAACTTGAAATACTTGTCAACTATCAATAATTCATCTGTAACATATACTTCATAAATTAGCCTCATTCAATAGGCCATAAAGGTAGCACCATAGCAGCAATGTCTGCTAGTCCAATTGACTCTCCACCAAAAATCTATTATTTTTAAACTCATTTTCAAGTGTCTTTAGGTATTCATGTTCTTTTTCCTTACCTTTGTTGTTGCCTTGGTAAGCTATCCAAATTGCAGGCATACACTATAATAAGGAATAAATTGGGATCACAATACATGAAATGCATGTTACATACTCATTTGACCATTTCCATAACTTGGGATACTTGTCAACTATCTATAATTCGACTGTAATAGATACTTTTTGAATCAACCTCATCCAATAAGCTATGAAGGTAGCAGCAATGCCTACTAGTCCAATTGACCCTCCACTAAAAATCTATTATTCTTAAGCACATTTTCAAGTGTCTTTAAGTATTTATGTTCTTCTTCCTCGCCTTTGTTGTTGACCTGGTAAGCTTTCAAATTGCTGGCATACACTACAATAAGGAATAAATTGGGATTGCAATACATGAACATGCATGTAACATACTCATTTGATCATTTCCATAACTTGGGACACTTGTCAACTGTCAATAATTCGACTATAACATATACTTTTTGAATCAATCTCATCCAATTGGCTATAAAGGTAGCAATAATGTCTACTAGTCTAATTGACTGTCCACCAAAAATCTATTATTCTTAAGCTCGTTTTCAAGTGTCTTTAGGTATTCATGTACTACTTCCTTGCCCTTGTTGTTGCCTTGGTAAGCTTTCCAAATTGCAGGCATACACTACAATAAGGAATAAATTGGGATCGCAATACATGAACATATATGCATGTAAATATGTAAATTTTAACAAAAATAATGTACTATGTATTTACTATTTTACTAGTAACTTATTTGCATGTGACTATAAGCGAGTAATTTTAATTAATATTTAAATGACTAATAATATGATTTATAATTTTTAAAAAATAAATTGATGATATTGTCATACTTGAATATATACAAATATATATATATATATATATATATATATATATATATATACACATACACACACACACGTGCGCGCGCGCGCACACACACACACACCTACACACTCATGAAGCTTTGATAATCAAGGTTAATCATAAAAATTAATATCATATTAAAAAAAATTTCATTTTTAATAATATATCATATATAATAAAATACAATAAAAAATAAATGTCCTACCTATTTTCGTTTATTTTCCATTTTGCAAGCAAAATCCTTAATTCAAATGTATCATTAACCCTATGTTTGGAGGTTAGACCTGGTAAAGCGGATTTGGACCTATGATCTGTGACGAATTAAGCGAATAATCGGGTGAGGATATTACAAGACATATTTGACTCATTGAAGTTGCGGATTTATGACAGTTTGAATCGGATAATTCGTGGCGGATAGCGGATGCTGAATAATCAGTCATTCCCATCCTTAAATTGTTAAGCATTTAATAATTAATCACAAAATTATTAGTTTTAAATTTTTTTAGAACATGAATTTAAAGGCTTTTGTTTTGATGAGAAAATTAAGTATTTGAACTTGAGTTTGAGTGTGGGTATGAGGCGCATATAGTAGTACAAAAATTAGGAATGTGGGACTAGACTTTTGTCAATAGAACTTATGCTAATTGATCAATTGATGTCAAATAAGCATGGACATATGAAATTATCAATGAATTTAAACATTAGTTGTAAGCGAATAAACGGATATCCGTAGGATAAAATACTAAATCTGTCAACTGACTCATTTAGAGGCGGACAAAAAAGGTTTAAATCATATTCGACTCATTTAATGTGCGGATCAGTTATGAATTTGTTTAAACGGATCAATTATGTTTGAATTAATGAATTTTATCCATTTTTCTAGGTCTAGAGTGACCTTATATTTGGAGTTGTATTGGATTTGGATAAGATATAATTCAAAATTTCTATTGAAAATTGTCCAAATCCATCCACATCCAAATCCAAATTCAAGCATCAAAATTTATGCTCTCAAATGCATCATCTCTATTACTATAAAAGAGATTGTCTCTTTGGTGTCATCTTTTAAAAATATCAAATTTATCCCTATAACTACAATGATTATTCTAAAATACTCCTCTAATTCTCCACAGTTATCTCAAAATACTCTTATAATTATGTCAAGTTTATCCCTATCACTACTTATAACTATCTCAAAATACTCCTGTAACTATGTACCATTATTTCCTGTAACTAAATGTCCTTATACTATCTCAAAATACTAGTGTTATTTTGACTTTTTGGAGATTGTATATAAGAATAGTATTTTGATGATATAGTAAACTCTGGTATTATGTTTTATGGTTGGATGTTTGAGATTTTATGCTTACTGCTGCTTAGGTTTCCGCTGTGATTGACAGGTGTCCCCGTTACCCACGGGTTCAGGTTGACTTTTCCATTTATTATGTTTCATTTTATGTCAAGGAAATTCAGGTCATTACATACACGTCTCCAAAACATAACCCCAAATACCAATATTCACAACTATTCATCTATCTGAAGATTTCAATACATAAAACATAAAACATAAAACATAAAATATACCTCTCAAAATTAACATAAAAGTATACTATTTTCTCTTTCTATTCTCCAAAAATGCTATAAAACATCAAGCTCTCTAAGCTCGATCTTGAGGAAATCCTGAAAAAGATAAATTCGTATTCGGGTGAGATACATCTTAGTAAGGGAAGTAACAATATATTAAAAAAGCGTGTGGCTAATATGAGTTTCTCTAACAACATAATATTTAACATTTGAAAATCGTTAACATAATTTCTGAAATCATTCTTTGAATCTCATCAATCATATGCAAATGATTTAACTCATGAGATTACCCAAGGATAGGGGTGATTACCCGTTCATACAAGTAGCACCCCTATGCTCTGATACATTTGGCAACCCGAAGGTCACTACTGAAGCATATCAGGGCACTCACCTTACTCAGTAAGCCCTCCAGTGTTAGATTGATCTCATACTCACACAGTTCAAACAAAGGTTTACCAGCGAAGGCCCCAAGGATAGAGAAATCTACCCGCCCATACAAGTAGGTTCCCTCTGCCCTAGTACGTCATATAGCTACTGTCACATCTAAAGTTACTACCGCACTCGCCTTTCTTAGCAAGCCCTCAAGCGAACAATACGCCCCGTCCAATTGTAATATGTTCTACGAGCATAGATACTTCTAGTATCATAATACATTGTTCTTTTTGTCATTATTCAACTATTCACATATGTTCATGTTCATAACTGTAACCTTTCATTTCATTTCACTTTAAGTGACTCTTTTCCATTTTACATTGTTTACATTTCACATTTCATTTTTGTTTCATTCATTTTCATTTCATTTCATTACATACCTAGTATCTTTCAGTTGTTTTACCCTATATCTTTTAGCTGTTTTACCCAACATCTTTCAACTGTTTTACATAGTTGCATTAACACACACAAGCAGCATGATTCATATCATATTTCATTTTTAATGCTTTACTTACTAAACCTGCATCTCATACATTTAACATATATTTGCATAAAACTTATATTTACTTATGCCACACAATTTAGTAATAAAATTCATACATTGCCTATAAAATAAGTCAACCAACATTTAACGTTTATATACTAAAAATACCTTTCATTTCGTACATAATTATCTTGAAAATATTTTCCACTTTCATCAGTTCATTTTCGCATATACGTATCTAATAAATAGCCCTAAATTTGGAAAAAACATAATTTAAATGGTTAGCATTTTAAACTCATACCGAAACATATACACGTATATATAACACAATTCATTTTTCATTAAATTCATAAAAATTCTCGTTTGATATATATTTTTCTCCCTTACCTAGTTTCTTGAACTACGCCAACAAAGACCCTGAAAAATACATGCGGCGCTCACCCGAGTTCTGAATCAAAAATCCTAATTTCATTAAATTAATTCTAAATAAAATATTATTTTAATATTTCTTAGACTCATAATTCAAAATAAATAATTATACCTTCAAATATAACCAATTTGCTAAAATTTTTAAATCCCACTCTTGCTTTGTAGTGGGGCCTAGAAAATCTCAATTAAAAATTTACTCATGTCAAAATGATGACAATCACGACTATAACCCCATAGTGGTGTCTGATCGTCGATTGAACAGCAAATTTAAGGAGAAATTAAGGATTTAGAGGAAATATATCTTTCCCTAGGAGTGGTGTCTACGCCGCTCCCACAACAAATCCGCTCCGATAGAAATGTCGGTAGCGGAATTAGGAATCCAACGACACCTTCTATTTTCTAATCGGTGCTCCTTAGGCCAATGAAATTGAGAAAAGAGAGAGAGATGAAGACGGAGGCGAGCGACGGAGAGAGAAGGAGAGAGACGCAGGTCTGTTGTTATCAGGAAGCAGCTGAAGCTTCCTGATGCTTTCATTTCTCTTTTTTTTTTTTCCTTTACTTACTTTAACTTATATATACTTATATATATATATATATATATACATATATCATATTATTTATTCAACAAATCAAATTTAACAATACTTAATTAACTAATTGATTAATAACAAATAATTTTAATTTAATTTAATAATTTTGTTATTATTTCTTTTATTTGTTTATTTAATACGTTAATTTAATAATGTTTAATTAATTAATTGATTGATAATTTTAATTAATTAATTTTAAAAACAAATTGGGTTATTACATTCTTCCTTCCTTTAGAAAATTTCGTCCTTGAAATTTTTACCAACTAATCAATCATTTCCTCATTTCAGGAATTCATAACTCAAAACATCTCACATATCCCAATAACTGTCCAATGAATTCCTACATTATCCACAATGAAATAAAATCATCATATAAACTTCTCAATCATCCGTAGTCAAATTAAGTCATTATTACCTTAATCATACACCCATACCCGTGCCTTTAACAACATTTGCCTCAATCGGAAATCAATGAGTACACTTGTGCTGATCCAGCTCTACCTAGAGGTACCTGCTGGTTTCCCCCGATACTATAACCTCTAAAATCAACTAACCGACCTCATACCACACATTTCCATATACTCAAATTTAAATATCAAACACCCAAATTGACCACAAAACGTTTAATAACAACACCTAAATTATTCTTGTTCAAAAATTTTTCTCCCTAAATCAACCAACCTAACCTTCGAGTTCAAATCCCAAGTTCTTATTTCTCTGCTCAGAAACATCACCATTGATGAATTTACCATGATTTTATGAAACTAGCTACTTCTTCAGAAAAAACATAGAAGACCATCAAGGGATTTCTGCCCCTTACGAAACATAACTCAAAATTCCTAACGGTATCTTAATCTACCCATCCCTATCCTTATCGTACTCAATCCTATACTCTGGTATAAATCATCCCTAACCTAATACTCTAATATTTTCATAATCAGACGATGTAAATCTAATCACACTTCCGGCTGGACATTGCTCTAATACCATCTATAACGCCCCGACCCTCTACGTGGGCCCAGAGTGCTACTAATCCATTCATTACCTGATAAACCACATACTAATATCATGTATACAGCGAAAAACATAAATATAATCTCCATAATTATTATACCAAAGTTACTATTTCTATCCATAATCCAAATTAATTATTCACCACCTCTAATCACATATATACATGTCTCCAAAACATAACCTCAAATACCAGTATTCACAACTATTCATCTATCTGAAGACTTCAATACATAAAACATAAATATAAAATATACATCTCAAAATTACATAAAAATATACCCTTTTCTCTTTCTATTCTCCAAAAATGCTATAAACATCGAGCTCTCTAAGTTCGATCTTGAGGAAATCCTGAAAAAAGATAATTCATATTCGGGTGAGACACATCTTAGTAAGGGAAAAAACAATATATTAAAATAGCGTATGGCTTATATGAGTTTCTATAACAACATAATATTTAACATTTGAAAATCGTTAACATAATTTCTGAAATCATTATCTGAATCTAATCAGTCACATGCAAAAGATTTAACTCACGAGATTACCCAAGGATTAGGGGTGATTACCCGTCCATACAAGTAACACCTCTTTGCTGTGATACATTTGACAACCCGAAGGTCACTACTGAGCCTATCAAGACACTCAACCTTACTCAGTAAGCCCTCTAGTGTTAGATTGATCCCGTACTCACACAGTTCAAACAAAGGTTTACCAGCGAAGGTCTCAAGGATAGAGAAATCTACCCGCCCATACAAGTAGGTTCCCTCTGCCCTAGTACGTCATATAGCTACTGTCACATCTAAAGTTTACTAGCGCACTCGCCTTTCTCAGCAAGCCCTCAGGTGAAAATATGCCCCGTCCATTGTAATATGTTCAACGAGCATAGATACTTCTAGTATCATAAAACCATGTTCTTTTTTTCAATATTCAACAATTAATATATGTTAATGTTCATAAATGTAACCATTAATTTCATTACACATTAAGTGACTCTTTCCCATTTTACATTGTTTACATTTCACATTTCATTTTGTTTCATTTATTTACATTTTCATTTCATTTCATTACATACCCAGCATCTTTCAGTTGTTTTACCCAATATCTTTTAGCTGTTTTACCCAATATCTTGCACTGTTTTATATGGTTGCATTAACACATACAAACAGCATGGTTCATATCATATTTCATTTTTTAATGCTTACTTACTAAACCTGCATCTCATACATTTAACATATATTTGCACAGAATTACATTTACTTACCCAACATCTTTCAACTGTTTTACATGGTTGCATTAACATACACAAGCACCATAGTTCATATCATATTTCATTTTTAATGTTTTGCTTACTTAATCTGCATCTCATACATTTAACATATATTTGTACAGAATTTACATTTACTTATGTCATACAATTTAATAATAAATTCATACATTGCCTGTAAAATAAGTCAACCAACATTTAATGTTTATATACTGAAAATATCTTTCATTTCTTACATAATTATCTTGAAAATATTTTCCACTTTCATCAGTTCATTTTCGCAAATATGTATCTAATAAACAGCCCTAACTAGAAAAAACATAATTTAAATGGTTGGGATTTTAAACCCAATACCGAAACATATACACGTATATATAACACAATTCATTTTTCATTAAATTCATAAAAAATTTTGGTTTAATATATATTTTTTCCTCTTACCTGGTTTCTTGTACTATGTCAACAGGGACCCTGAAAAATACCTGCGACGCTTACCCGAGCCCTGAATCAAAAATCCTAATTTCATTAATTAACCCTAAATAAAATATTATTTTAATATTTCCTAGGCTCATAAATTTCAAATAAATAATTATACCCTCAAATATAACCAATTTACCAAATTTCTCAAATTCCACTCTCGCTTTGGAGTGGGGTCTAGAAAATCCCAATTGAAAATTTACTCACGTCAAAATGACGACGATCACGACTAAGACCCCACGATCACGACTAAGACCCCATAGTGGTGTCTGATCGTTAATTTAACGATAGATTTAAGGAGAAATTAATGATTTAGAGAAAATATACTTTTCCCCAAGAGTGATGTCTACGCCGCTCCCATGACATGTCCGCTCTAGTAAAAATGTTGGTGGCAGAGTTAGAAATCCAACGACACCTTCTGTTTTCCGATCAGTGTTCATTAGACCAACAAAATTGAGGAGATAGAATGAGAAACAGATACGAAGACGAGCGACAGGGAGAGAAAGGAGGGAGATGCAGATCTGTTGTTATTAGAAGCAGAAGCTTCTTGATGCTTTCATTTTGTTTTTTTTTTCCTTTACTTACTTTAACTTAGCATATACATATATATAGATATATAGATTATCAGTTATTTATTCAAACAAATCAAATTTAACAATACTTAATTAATTAATTGATTATAACAAATAATTTTAATTTAATTTAATATTTTTTTATTATTTCCTTTATTTATCTATTTAATACGTTAATTTAATAATATTAATTAATTAATTGATTGATAATTTTAATTACTTAATTTTTTTTGGGTTATTACAAATACTCCTTAATTAGGTATACCCCAGAACACGTTATATATAAAAAACACATAAAACAAATTAGAAAAACATAATATGCTGTAAGCATATGAATTCGTATATGATCCATTTAATAAGTAGAAAAACGTAATATCCTATAAGCATATGATATAATACATGATTCATTTTACAAGTGGAAATATCAATAAGCTAAACTCAATATAACACCTCATCAAGACTTGGTCCATATTTATTATAGGACATATATAGCAAAATTACACGAAACCATTGGTATTTATTTAGAACCATGAGTAGCCTCGAAGTGAGCTTTGTAGAAAACAACTAGTTTATCCCTAGGAGGTAAATACTCTTTGATAACCCCGACAAACTCTTCAGACCATTTGTATAACTTGGGATACTTTTCATTTGTCAACAATTTTACTGTGTGTACTTCTTGAATTGCTCCTATCCCATAGCTTATGAAGCTGGCAACTATATCCACCAATCCAATTGACTCTCCTCCAAAGAATCTCTTATCTTTGAGCTCATTTTCAAGTATTTCTAGATGATCATGCACTTCTTCCAATGCTTTGTCATCACCATGAAAAGCGTTCCAAATCGGAAACATACACTGCAATACAATAAATAAATTAATATGAGTCTTGATACTTTTAAATACAAATAAGAGATACTAAAAACTCGCACATAATTATTTTCTAAGACAATTAATACATAGAAGTGAAAGGCTTTTGCTTCTCTCTCTCTTTCTCTCCATATTCCAAATAACTTTGATTCTCATTTTCTATCACAGCACAATTTCAGACCCTGACGAAAGAATTTAGATAATTTTTAATATAATTTTATATTACAGTCAAATATAAAAATCTCTCTCATATTCTAAGTATTGGGTATGGTATTTGAAATCTCTCCTCGCTGCAAATAAAATTTTATATGTACACACAAATACATACCTTTTCATCAATGAACTTAGCCCAGAAACGAGCCATGGCTCTCTGATATGGGTCTTGAGGCAAGATGGGATTGGTCTTCCATGTCTCATCCACGTACTCAAGAATCACAAGCGACTCGGCGATGGGTTTTCCGGCATGGAAGAAAACCGGAATCTTCTTGTGAACCGGGTTCGACTTCAGCAGCAGCTCGCTTTTGTTCCCATGCAAGTCTTCTTCTTCTATGTAGTCGTAGGGTATGCCTTTAAGTTTAAGGGCAATCTCCACCCTATAACTGAATGGGCTAGCCCACACTCCCAGTACCTTCACTTCTTCTCCCATCTTAATTGGATCAGCCCTTTTCTTTTTAATTTGCCACTTAAATTTCTCTGGAGGCTCCTTATATAGAGGAGAGCTAAGGGTTCATTTTCTCGGCGACCAAGCAAGCGACCAAGCAATGTCGAGGGAATAAGATAATGTAGATTAGTTGTTGGTTACTAGTTGGCTTCTGAAGGGTCAGGCTTTTTGGGTCTTAAATGTATTAAATTAAATAAATAGTCAAGGTTGGTGGGCGGTTCGGTAGGACTTGAGGGACAAGTTGTGGTAGGGATACGTTGGTGGGCGGTTCAGTAGGACTTGGGGGACAAGTTGTGGTAGGGATAATGAATTTTAATTTTAACTTTTACTTAATTTTATATATGAAAATATAAAAATCCATTACTCTACGCTAGATTTTACAATAAATAATTGTAGACAACCAATTTTATATGGGACTAATAAGTTTTTATTTCATAAAATGAAAATATAGGAAAAAATAAAATATACATTAGAAATAAAAATTTAAAAATACAGAAAAGGAAACAAAAATAAAGGAAATGAGTACGCATTTTTAATTTCAAAATTTAAACTTGTAAAAGAAGGATTCAATAATTAGACATGTGAGATGTAACGATTTGATTTTACATTCCATTTTTTTTCCCTTATATATATATATATATATATATATATATTAACTATATAATTTTATTACTCTGATACTTTTTAATTTCAAATCAAACCAACATCACGGTCCAAATAGGTCTCGTGAAATCTAAGACACAATAAACTACCTAAACAGTTGGAAGCAGATACATATAACTATAAACAATATATACAATATCAGAGTGTCACAATATTTCCCAAAGTATGCATATACAACCATTCCCAAAATACCCTTATCAGGACCTAGGAACTATTCAAAAAAATGACTACCCCAAATACTCACCTTACAGTTAGGGTAGTACTGTTGTAGTCCCCTCTATCTTGCAGTAGGGGTGAGCATAATTGGGGAAAACCGAATTAACCAGAATTAACCGACCGAAATTGGTCGATTCGGTTCGGTTAAAAAATTCGTTCGGTCGGTTCGGTTATGTTTTCCAATATTTCGGTTAATCGGGTTTCGGTTCGGTTAATGGAGAATATTAATTCGGTTAACCGATTAACCGATTACGAATTAATAAATTTAAATATAAATTAGTAAATTAAAATCCGATTCACTCATTCCCTCTCATACTTCTCAGTCTCACACTCTCACAGTCCTCACACTCTCACTGCTCTCAGTCTCACAGAAGTCAGAACATGTAAGTCCCTCACTGCCTTTTGCCTTCGTCGTCGCCGTCGTCGTCGCTGGCTATCACCACCAACACAGTCACTGCTCTCTGAAGTCAGAAGCCATCCACCGTCGCCTTCTCTCGCTCACCCGAGCTCCTCTGCATCACCAGGCACCATCTTCACGCGATGCCTTCATCTGTGTCCATCGCCATCGCCGTCGCCGGCCATCATCACCACAGTGTGCAACAGAGTAACTACTCTCTAAGTGAGAAGTCGGAAGCCCTCACTGAGTCACTGCCTCTCTCCTCGCTCACCTGAGCTCACTGCTCTGCACCACGGCACCACCATCTTCACGTGATGCCATCGCCGTCGCCACTGGGCCAGCCATAGTCACCGAGAACCCCCCCCGACTCTCATCGTCATCGGCGTCAAGCTCACCCGAGCTCAAATCATCTCCCCCGACTCCTTCCTGACTTCCCCCTTCCCTTGTTCTGGATTTACTTCCCAATTCCCCCTTCCCTCATATTTCTCGGTAGTTAAAATTAGGTTAACCGAATTACCCGAAAATAAATCGGTCGGGTTCGGTTCGGTGAGGCCCAATGGTTCGGTCCGTTCGGTTAACACTATTCTTTAACCAAAATTTTCGGTTAATTCGGTAATTAACCGAATTTGGCCGAATCGACCGTTTGCTCACCCCTACTTGCAAGCCTAATTTGCTCGCATAACTGCATCACTTAAAAATATTAAATCACTAGGATGAGACAGCGCTTAATAAGACAAAATATGTTATTGCTAACGTGTGATAGGTGAGTTTACATATTTGTAAAATCTAATTTAGAATATCATAAATATCTGAATCTGAGAAAATCTTATATTAATGTACAATATAGCTTATACCTATGTTACTTAACATAAATTGTTTCTCTGAATTTTCTATTCATAATACTTCTAATCTTCATAGGTACATCTATGGTTTCTGTAAATCTGGGACTATATAATATATATATTCTGTAATCTTGTAGTAATCGGGAAAAAAAATAAATTTTTTTTTAAAAAATAATAAAATTATAAATAAAATAAAATTAATTAAATTAACAAGTAAATGAATACTATGATAAGAAAAAACTATATATATATTGAAACATATATATATATATATAATAAGTTATTATGATCTATATGTAATATATATAAGTTAAATGTCTATATATATATATAAAGTTGTACAAGCTTCTCCAAGACGCTTTGCTTTAATTAGAGTTATTATGATATTAATATATATATATATAAAATTTGTACAAACTTCTCGAGGAAGCTTGCTTAATTTTGGACAATCCAATTGGAATTGGATTTCTTGCGCCAGTGCTCTCTCCTCTCTCTCTCATCCTATGACCTCTCTCTCTCTCTCTCTCTCACCTATCTCTCTCTCTTCTCTTTCACTCATACTCTCTCTCTCTCTCTCTCTCTCTTCGATTCTAGGCCAGTTTTATGCCGGATCGACAACCAAAGCCACCATGACTCTCCTGGTGAAGTTTTCTGCAAATCTGCCGGAGCGGATCGTTGGAGAAAGTAATTTGGAAATTATCCTTAAGTTGAGGTAAGACTTTTTAAGCCAAATTTGAAGTTGTAACAGTTGAGAAAAATGTTATTACGCATTGAAATATATTAGTTTAATACTGAGAGTTTTCGTTTCCAGGGGTGTTGATTGGGAACGTTGGGAATCATCCCTAAGTTCAGGTAAGGCCTTTTAAGCCAAATTTGACTTTGTGACTGTTATAGAAAATGTTGTACGTACAAAAATACTGAAGTTTAATACTGAAAATTTTCAGTTTCAGGGTATTGATTAGGAAAATCTTACGGGGGTTAGACTAGATTGTTTTGGGGGTTTTCTCAGTAGTCAAGTAAGAGGATAAACTAAACTAATTTTGTTTTGAGAAAATACTTGTATATATATATTTAGCATATGATTTATTGAAAATAAATATATTTATATATATATATATGTTATATTTGCAAAATACTGTGAAAATGATCGTATGATTGAATATGTGAAAATCTGTTTGTGTGGCATAAGTAAAAATGTTGTGAAATACTGTTTTTTGGGAATGTGGATGATATGAATTTTTATGATGGAAAACTGGCAAACGGGCCGAGATTTTTATATGATTTGCCAGTGTACGGGCTGTGCTATGTGACTGTGATTTTCCGGCGTATGGGCCTTGTGTTATGTGGATGTGAATTTGCTAGTGCACGGCTGTACTATGATTTGTCGGCGTACGGGCCGAGGCTATGATAAAATGTGTAATTTCGGTGTACGGGCCGATGGTTTTCATGAAATATGTATATGTGAAAAATGATATGATTGATTTGATAATTATTGATATAAGATATCAATGTATCACGATTTTAGTATATGTTATATGATATCAGAACCTGGTTGGCTTGGTCTAGGCTAGCACTTGCACGGTACCGTTGCTATGTGTCCATGGTCTTCATGATCATGATATTTGTGTTAACGCCGCTGTACGGAGTGGTGTAAGATTGGATGGTTGATGTGGTTATTAAAGAAGTGTGCTATGATCGCCCCCGGTGTACGACCAGGTCTGGCAGACCCACCGGACCTACAGATTACTGTTTGACTTGGCAGTGGTCGACCAACCATTGTCATGTCTAGCTTTCGGGTTACACAACCCAGTCATGTAGCGGGTAATACATGATAACAGTCAGCTAACCTACCAGGATTATTTTTATGTTATTATTACTATATGAGATGAGATATGTTTATGAAAATACAATATGTTCTGCCATGTTTTGATATACATATGTTTTCCTCGATTTGATAAACAGTACTGAATATGTTATACATGATATATGTAGAACACAGAATACTCATGTTGCCACACACTGGTATTAGTTTATTTCCCTTACTGAGAGGTGTCTCACCCCTAAATTTCATAAACTTTTCAGGAGCCCCAGATAAGAGAGCGGGAAAAGCCCCGTTGAACTAGTGTTGTGTATCTGCCCTTTTTGAAGGGTAAGTTTTGTAGGGACAGTTAAACTTTTGGGGAAATGTCCCTAGGTCTTATTTTTGAGATGTATATATGGAAATACAGTGGATATAGTGGCTCTGGTATTTGTTGTTAAATGATGGATGTTTTGTATTTATAATATTATGAATATATATTTCCTGCTGCTTAGGCTTCCGATTGTGTTCTGATGCATCCCTGGTACCCACGGGGTTCAGGTGGATTATGATGTGTTTAAGCTGGATTATGAGATATGTGATATTGATTTAAAAAAAAAAAATGTGGGAAAATGAGCCAGTCGTGACAAATCTGCTATATATATATATATATATAATAACTGAGAAAACTCCTTAAATGGATAATTGAAAATTATGATTTAACCCTTCATGACAGGGTTGTGCGACCCGAAGGCGGGATCTATTCTAACTGACTGACCAGGATAAGTCAACTAAACTCTCAAAGTCAGATCGGTCTCCTCAACCCTAACTGACGGGGAACATGTCCACCATGTAGGCACGACGACTGCTGATATCCACATACTATCTGAGTTATGGGTTGCACTAAGAATTGAAAATAGCTATGGTACCGTGCCTCTACTGACTGAATCTGATATATCAAGGTCTAATACTATATATATAATTGATATTTCTATATTACTGTTTTACCATAATTTTGAAATAACCATAACACTGTAAAACTGATCTGAATATCCGAAAATCTGAATAATTGACTGAATATTTAATATCTGTCTGAATATCGGAGTATTTGGGTGTTATGGTTCTGAAATCATGATATTCTGAATTGTTGAAAACATATGTTTTCTGTACATATATTGTAAATCATGATACTCTTTAAATACTATAAATACTGTTTCTTAATATATTATATAATTTCTATCTATATGTATACTGAAAAGTCATCGTTTTATAAAACATGCATATATATATATATATATATATATATATATATATATATATATATCCCATGATATTTTCTACTAATATACTGTAAAATATGGTATTTGTAACTGCATAAATACTGTACTAATTTGCTATAAGTTCATGCCACATGATTTAAATAATTAAATTCACATGTTCTAAAATCTGTGTTTTCTGCTATGCAAATATTTTATAATCTGGGTAATAATAATCTGGTAAAACACATAATTTATACTAATAATCATATTAAAATTCCTAGCATAACATATTTCCCTTACTTGACTATCTGAACAATAGCTGCTATTTATAGTCTCACACGTGCGACATCTATAGTTTCAACACCCTGAGATATACACATATAATTTCCCAATCAAACAACTGAATTCACCTAAAAATTATCGCATACATATTTTCCCAAATCCACATATGCACAATTCCTAAACTATAATCTATATATCATTTTACTTGAGTTCCTAAAATACCACCCACTAAGGTCTTCAACCCTTGCCTGTAGGGTCCCAAAATACCCTATTCCTGAAAATATAATATCCTAATTTTACTTCACAAAACTCTAGTATATTCACATATAATACAGAATCTGACCTCAAATGAACTGGGTAATACTGAGAATACTCAAATAATCCACTCATCCTGATTTTGGGATGGTTCCCAAACTTCTCAAATCAACATTTCATTTCGGTTATGTTGTAAAAAATCTCCCCAAAATCACTGTGATAGCTTCTGATAACCGAGAAGAGACGAAGCCGGATTTCAAAAGAGAATGAGGGAGGGATGATTTTAGAGATGTTAGGAATTAAGAACAAATTCTCAAAGCCTGTGAGAAACAAAATAGAGAAAGAATACATGCCAAAGAAAAATCAATCACACGCACAAGACAATATTTACGTGGTTCAGCAATTTTGCCCACGTCCACGGAGTTGCAGGGATTTCAATATTATCAAGAAGAAAACACAGAGAGCGTGACGATACAATGCTCTCCCTTTCGTTCTCTCGCAAGTACGACCACTTAAACCCTATCACCCGAAAATAATGATTTTATATGCTGTAGACAGGGTTTTGAACGGGCTATAAAACGGGCCTAAAAATTTCGCTCCATGGACTAAGCCTTAGGATAGAAATCTCTCATTAAAGAAAGGTTGGGTCATCATCCAAATTTAACGTAACAAGGCTCCACAAAAGCCCAATAAGAGAGAGAGAGCCTGCATGCAAAATTTCTCACAAAAAAGAAATTCTTGGTTACTTATACCCCTGGCTTCGTCGACGAGATATATCACTTCATCGACGAGGTCAAGAAGTAAGTTCATCAACAAACACATTACCCTCGTTGACGAAATTCAAGGCCTGAAAACAGCTCTCAGCAATTTCTCGTCGACAAGACACGTGTCCACGTCTCTGTGTTCGTCGACGAGACCCTGCTAATAAACCCTATATTATTTTTCTTTATTATTTAATTGTTATAATTCTTCGGATCTCTACATTCTCCTCTCTTTATAAAATTGTAACATTTTTTCACTTGGACTGCATAATAACAATTTTATAAAACAACTTTTTTTTTTCAAATTAAATTACATAACATATGGCCACAATAATGAATGTTATACAAATCAAAACACACAGGTACAAAATGAGATTGTGTATATCCAATAATGCAAAAAGTTGTGTTTGATAGGGATACTTACACCATACAAATCAAAGCACACACAATCTCGTGACCATCACAGGTGTACATAGTTCAAAATAAATAAATAAATAATAAAAGATAAATAATCATATTTGAGAGAAATATGATATCATGTGTGACAAGATACACACAATTTTTAATAGCTTTGTTTTCTTCTATTTATCTTATCCCCTTGTCTTACCTAATTCTTTGACCAATAACCTTGAAAGAACTTTCGAGGAACTCCTTTGAAAGGATAATGATTGGAATACCCAATAATGTAAAGTTTCTTGGAAGGATAGCTCCAAGCCTTTTAATGAAGGAAGCCTCAACCAAAGTATGTATGTTGTGGGACCACTTCATGATTAATATTGAGAAGAATAAAAAATTACAATATGAATGTACATACATAGAGCTCTATGTAAAAGAGACTTAGGTGTTAACAATACAAGTGTATATGTATGGTTGTCACTTATATACTATTAGATTGAACAATTAAATAGTGGATATATAAGTGGCAAATATATATTCACATTAATATGCCTAATACACTTATGAATTATACCTCCAAATAAAATAAAATAAAATAAAGAAGAAAAAGAAAGGAACTAAGACAAAACTAGTGTAGTACTTGGCACTGAATTCAAAACACAATGATGAAAGAACATAAATAGCAATGGCAACATAATAAGAAGGAAAAATATAATTTATCAGAAATACTGGACATAATCAGATATGTAATATGAAAATAATTTATTGATATAAAGACACTATGCTAACTCAAACATCACACCTCATCTTGACTTATTGATGTGTTTCATACCACGTGCAAAATATAATTATATGAAATAAGTTGTAATTAAAAAGCATGACGATAGTGTTTATGTAGTTAATACTGTTTATTCAGGAGCATTGGCCGCCTCAAAATCAGCAAGGGAACAAACAAATAGTTTATCCTTGGGTGGCAAACACTCCTTAACAATGCCAACATACTCATTTGACTATTTCCATAACTTGAAATACTTGTCAACTATCAATAATTCATCTGTAACATATACTTCATAAATTAGCCTCATTCAATAGGCCATAAAGGTAGCACCATAGCAGCAATGTCTGCTAGTCCAATTGACTCTCCACCAAAAATCTATTATTTTTAAACTCATTTTCAAGTGTCTTTAGGTATTCATGTTCTTTTTCCTTACCTTTGTTGTTGCCTTGGTAAGCTATCCAAATTGCAGGCATACACTATAATAAGGAATAAATTGGGATCACAATACATGAAATGCATGTTACATACTCATTTGACCATTTCCATAACTTGGGATACTTGTCAACTATCTATAATTCGACTGTAATAGATACTTTTTGAATCAACCTCATCCAATAAGCTATGAAGGTAGCAGCAATGCCTACTAGTCCAATTGACCCTCCACTAAAAATCTATTATTCTTAAGCACATTTTCAAGTGTCTTTAAGTATTTATGTTCTTCTTCCTCGCCTTTGTTGTTGACCTGGTAAGCTTTCAAATTGCTGGCATACACTACAATAAGGAATAAATTGGGATTGCAATACATGAACATGCATGTAACATACTCATTTGATCATTTCCATAACTTGGGATACTTGTCAACTGTCAATAATTCGACTATAACATATACTTTTTGAATCAATCTCATCCAATTGGCTATAAAGGTAGCAATAATGTCTACTAGTCTAATTGACTGTCCACCAAAAATCTATTATTCTTAAGCTCGTTTTCAAGTGTCTTTAGGTATTCATGTACTACTTCCTTGCCCTTGTTGTTGCCTTGGTAAGCTTTCCAAATTGCAGGCATACACTACAATAAGGAATAAATTGGGATCGCAATACATGAACATATATGCATGTAAATATGTAAATTTTAACAAAAATAATGTACTATGTATTTACTATTTTACTAGTAACTTATTTGCATGTGACTATAAGCGAGTAATTTTAATTAATATTTAAATGACTAATAATATGATTTATAATTTTTAAAAAATAAATTGATGATATTGTCATACTTGAATATATACAAATATATATATATATATATATATATATATATATATATATATATACATACACACACACACGTGCGCGCGCGCGCACACACACACACACCTACACACTCATGAAGCTTTGATAATCAAGGTTAATCATAAAAATTAATATCATATTAAAAAAAATTTCATTTTTAATAATATATCATATATAATAAAATACAATAAAAAATAAATGTCCTACCTATTTTCGTTTATTTTCCATTTTGCAAGCAAAATCCTTAATTCAAATGTATCATTAACCCTATGTTTGGAGGTTAGACCTGGTAAAGCGGATTTGGACCTATGATCTGTGACGAATTAAGCGAATAATCGGGTGAGGATATTACAAGACATATTTGACTCATTGAAGTTGCATATTTATGACAGTTTGAATCGGATAATTCGTGGCGGATAGCGGATGCTGAATAATCAGTCATTCCCATCCTTAAATTGTTAAGCATTTAATAATTAATCACAAAATTATTAGTTTTAAATTTTTTTAGAACATGAATTTAAAGGCTTTTGTTTTGATGAGAAAATTAAGTATTTGAACTTGAGTTTGAGTGTGGGTATGAGGCGTATATAGTAGTACAAAAATTAGGAATGTGGGACTAGACTTTTGTCAATAGAACTTATGCTAATTGATCAATTGATGTCAAATAAGCATGGACATATGAAATTATCAATGAATTTAAACATTAGTTGTAAGCGAATAAACGGATATCCGTAGGATAAAATACTAAATCTGTCAACTGACTCATTTAGAGGCGGACAAAAAAGGTTTAAATCATATTCGACTCATTTAATGTGCGGATCAGTTATGAATTTGTTTAAACGGATCAATTATGTTTGAATTAATGAATTTTATCCATTTTTCTAGGTCTAGAGTGACCTTATATTTGGAGTTGTATTGGATTTGGATAAGATATAATTCAAAATTTCTATTGAAAATTGTCCAAATCCATCCACATCCAAATCCAAATTCAAGCATCAAAATTTATGCTCTCAAATGCATCATCTCTATTACTATAAAAGAGATTGTCTCTTTGGTATCATCTTTTAAAAATATCAAATTTATCCCTATAACTACAATGATTATTCTAAAATACTCCTCTAATTCTCCACAGTTATCTCAAAATACTCTTATAATTATGTCAAGTTTATCCCTATCACTACTTATAACTATCTCAAAATACTCCTGTAACTATGTACCATTATTTCCTAAATGTCCTTATACTATTTAATTTTTTTATTATTTTTTAATATTTTTTTAATCTCTAATATTATAAAGGAGTTTCTTCCTTTGGTATCATCTTTCAAAAATGTCGTATTTATCCTTATAATTATCAATGGTTACTCCAAAATACTCTTTTAATTACCCACAACTATCCCAAAATATACTCATAATTGTATCAAATTTATCCTTGTAATTAATAATTATCTCAAAATACCCCTATAACTATTCCAAAATTTCTTATACTATTTAATTTTTTATTATTCTTTATAACTTTTTTAAAATTTTTCTTAAAAAAATAGAGAGCCCTAGAGCCACGCCCAGGGCTAGAAAAATAAAATGAATGACATATAACCCATTCAATTTTTTTTTTTCAAAAAATGGATTCATTCTTAAAGAGCATATGAATTGGATTTATAAACCTCATCATACTGAAGCCATGGCTTTCTGGTATGGATCTTGGGGCAGACGGGGTAATTGGTTTTCCACATCTCATCCGATCCGCCTACTCGAGAAGCGCAAGTGACTCGACGATGGGTTTTCCGGTGCGGAAGAGAACCGGAATCTTCCTGTGAACCGGGTTCGACCGTAGCAGCAGCTCAATTTCCTTGCCACCGTATATGTCTTCTTCTTTTATGAATTCGTAGGGTATGCCCTCAATTTAAGGGCAATCTCCACCCTCCTATTGTATGGGCTCTGCCACGCCCCCAGTACCTTAACTTATTCTCCCATATATCTCACTCTCTAGTTTCTACCCTTTCTTTTCTTTTCTTTGGGTCCGATTCCCTACGGAGTTTTAATTTATAGGAGGAACCAATGCAGCTAGAGATTTTCTTGGCACCCAAACAAGCTTTCATATGCCAACGGTGCCCATTATATTATCCATGCTGTAATTAAGTAATCAATAAGATAATGTAGAGTTGTCGATTGTTGGGTTGAGCCTTAAGGTTTTAATATTTTTTTCTTTACTTTGTTTCTTGGTTCACGGATTAAGGTTTGGGTCTTCAGCCTATACAAGAAAGAGGTAATCCGGTACGGCACCAAAACCCGGAGCAACTTCTACCGCCCCCAGGTCTTGCTGCTCGTGGTAAAGTCTGGATGCAGTCACAACTTAGTCACACTAAGGTTGACTTTCGGCCAACTTGAAGCCTAGGCCCCTTCACCTAGAGACTGGGAACATCAATCAAGAATCGAACCCCCCATGCTCATACTTGATTGCAATCCAATAAAACTTCAAAATTAATCCCTATCCAAACATAGGGTTAATTTAAAAATTCAAATTCAACAGGTCTAGTATAAATTTTTTAATCTTTGAGGCATGTTTGGTTTGCGAAATTGATCATAAAAAATATTCTCATAAATTGGCATTCTCATGACGAATCTTATTCTCAAGAACCAAATGTCTTTGTTATGAATATATTTTTCATTTAATTGGGATCATAAGATTATGAAGAATGTGCATAGAATATACATGTTAGTGTATTCGATTGAATATAAAAATCCTAATAAGAAATTTAAAAATATTAGCAGCGTACTCGTTTATGAACAGTATATGAGAAAAAAAATTATATTTTCAACATAAAAAAAAAAACCTAAAACATAGTTCAAACATCTTAAAAACCTTCGTGAATTGTATTTTATTTTTTATTTCATTTAAAAATTTGTCAGCAAATTCAATACTTCTATTAATGGGAACAATTATTCCATTTTCTATGTTGTGAACAAGAAATCTAATTCTTGTTTGGAATAAAATAATTCTTTTCTAACACCACTAAAAACTATTAGCCTTAATTATTTTTTAAAAAATATTTAGGTGTTTAATGTGTTTATCTAGATTTTCTAAAAAGAAGATATCCTGACAAAAGTAATAAAGCAGATTTTCTGACAAAAGCAAAAAAGCAAATATTCTGACAAAACATTATAGTAAAAGGTTCTCATAACAAAAGGAGTGACTCTACTTCAGATAAAAAAGAAATGGTTTTAAATGATTAATAGTTTGTAATTGGTTTTATTATTTTCATTTTTCTTGAAATTTGTGTATATTTTTATTTTAATTATATTTAAATTCATATGATAAATTTGTTTTACTTCTAATTAAAAGTGTTTATCAAAAATAATTTAATCTAAGAAAACTATTTTGGATATAAATTTTTTTGACAAGAGGTCGTCAAACAACTAAAAACCATTTTGATTTTCAATTTTTTCGTAAACAATTGAAAACCATAAATAGAAATAAAAAACTTGTAATATAAATAAATAAATATTTATAATTTATTATTTTATTATATAAAAATAAAAATAAAAGATAAATAAGGATACTAATAGATTCTTACTTAGTAATTTGAGATCCAGCTCAAAATATATACGGAAAATAAGAAGCATCCAAACAAGTGACAAAAAATTGGGCTGAAATTCAACCCACATAAACCCAGGCCCACGGTACGCTAAATGGACGGATGGGCCTAATGTAGTACCGGGCCCAAACAGCTCGGCTGCAATGTCCATGCGTCGATGGTACAATTGTCCCCTCCCATAAGCACGGCAGAAGGTCGTACAGCCGAAAATGCCCCGTCCTTACTCATCTATTTACGATACTGCCATCCCACGCGATTAAGGCCCGATCCGAATCCTAAATCGGGCCCCACTCAATCCCCGGGTCGTGTCAGGACCGCGAAAGATGGTCAAACACGTCTATGAGTGGACCCCACCAAGGTTCTATTTCTGTATGCACACGTCCTCGATATAGAAAGGGAAGAGCGCTTTCTGACCGCCTGATCTTTACCATTGTGGTTGAGATCCAACGGTCCAAAATCACGCGATCTTTCTATTCTAAAAAATGATCATAGTGGGCCCAACATGCTCTTGCTGCAGTCTTGTCCGTCCTCCACGTGTACGGTCACGAAATTCCCGCGGTTAAACTTCGACGTTTTGTTAAATTTACCGTTTTACCCTTCCTTCTTCCGTTGCCCATTTTTTGTAGCCTCTCGCTATCGTTTGCAGCTTTTCTCTGTTGCTTCACTCTCTGTAAACGCTCTCTCCCATGGCGGAACCCTAGGGAGTCAGTTTGCTTTATGTGCGGATGCAAAAGGCCTCAGGTTCTGCCAAAATGCAGGGGTTTTACTTATGAATTCGACTTTCGAGTTCCAAGGCTCCACTCGCACTGTTCGATTCCCGAGAAACCTCATTTCCATTTCCTTTTCCTTTCTCGCTGCTGCCATAAGTGGATTCTCGAAACTTTCATCTTCTATGTTCAATTGGATGCAAGTGTCCTGGGTAACGTTTTCATTCTCTGTTTCAGCTGTTTTTTGCACTGCTTAGGATGGTTTTTCATTTTTTTGTTCCGTCAGTGAGTAGTACTGAGCATGTTCGAGTTGTCGTTTTCTTGAATGCTCTGTGATTCATTTACTGTAGTTGATTCGCGTCGTTGTTGCTTTTTATGTTGCTTCAGCTGGTTCATGAATCGGTATCACTTCTAGCGTTAGCTGACATACATACACAGTTTAAGATTTTGAAAATGCTTTTCGATTCCTACTTTTGTAGTTTCTGTAAATACGGCGATCATGTCTTGTAGGAAGGTATCTTCTCCTCCTCTTTCAGAGTCTGAATCATTGCCTACTTCATTATATATTCTTAATGTTCTTCATTTTGATCATTGCCTACTTGTTTGCTAATTATGTATGTAAGAGAAAAGGTCTGTCAAGTGTTTTGAGTTTGCCTAATTCCCAACTATACTAATTATTTCCGAATTTTCACTATTATTTTGCCTTATCTTTTCATAATTTTTGGTTGACGGCGTTAATTTGTCTGATTCATTGCAGTTCCTCTTCTCGGGTGAATTTTGAGTTTTGCCTAATTTTTTGTCTTTGATGAATCTTTTATTGATGTTTTGACCATGTTAATTCTTGCCGAGTCTTGATTTGAAACTGGAAATGTTATTCCATGAATCTCCAACTTGAACTTGGACTACTTGATTCATTATATCATGTAAATAAGTTCTTTAACTCGGCTGTTTGGTGGAAGTACCATCCGACCACAGGGGTTTAATGGAAACGCACTGATGTTCAGATCATTATGCATTATTTTACAGCATCTCGTTGGGGAATGCTAGCCGGCTGGCCTTTTGATCATTGACTAACAAGTTTATGGTACATTGGCCCTTCCAGGACTAGTGTTTTTTGTAGTCTCTTTTGCATCAAATCACTGTTGTGTCCTTAAACCTCACGGATTCTTAACAGGAATCATAACATTGTTACGTTTTGCATTTTAGGGTGAAGTTTATGAAGTTATGGATTGGGATCTCTGGGGTCCGCCATGTAGTCAAGGTTTTTTATTTCTCTTGTTTTTTTGGTATCAAACTGTTTATTTTTTATTTCTAGGAATGGTTCAATGCAAAGAGATGCATCAAAAAAATTCATTTTTAGCTTTTTTTAACTAACAATTTACCTATTTTACTGTCTCCAGAAACCAGCTATAGTATGATAAATGGGTGGCAGTGGGGCTTTTACTACGACCATGGGCTTGGTATTATGATATTTTCTTTGCTTTAACTTATTTATTCAGTTCCTTTTGGTCGGTCCGTTGTGACCAAATTTTGCTCTCATTTTTTAATTTAAAAAATGCCAATGGAGCTTTTGCTTGAACCATGGGCATGGTAATATGGTTCTATGGTATTTCTTAGCTTTAATTTCTTTATTCAGTTTTTTTTTTTTTTTTGTTGGTCCCTTGTTATGACCAAATTTTACTCTCATTTTTTATTTAAAAGGAAATGCCGATTTTCCATTGTAGATGTGATAGAAGAAAATGCTTTAAATGAGAAAGCTTGTGCACAAGTGCTGAGGATATTAATAACGAAGGCAAATACTGAAATTGGTGAACTTGAAGAAGAACTGATCCTCCTTCAAAACCAAATGGCCTGGGCTGAATACGAGGAATGGCCTGACATATGCTGTACTAGATTGAGAGAAAAGATCAATTGCCTTGCTATTTCATTGCAGGTTTTAAAGGATGAAAGTGCCCAAAATGAGAATGGTGCTGGTTATTGTTTACATGTGTGCAGAGAACCTGCTGAGACACTACTTGAAATATTAAGGGATCTACTGAGAATTTGGTCTCAAGAGAAAGATAAGCACGATTTGTTGAAGAGTCTACTGAGAATTTGGTGTCAAGATAAAGACAAGCAGGTTTTAATCTCTAAACTTCAACTATTCTTTTCTTAGAAGTCCTAAGATGTTTATTCTAATTAGATCTTCTTCTCTGCCATGTGAACAAGTCCCAAATGGTTGATATAATGCTTGAAGAGAGAGTTCTACGAAGAAATAATGTTTTAGTTTTAAAATATTATTTTCCTTTCTAAGTTTGTTTCAAAATAAATTGCAAAATTTAATTCCTTTTCACATAAATTTTATTATTTGAGTAAAAGTCTACATGAATGCCATGCAGCATGGGTAATCTTGAGCACTCCATAAACTTAAAACAGAATTTTTACCTGCTTAGGCCTAATGCTGTATTTACATTGCCATACCAGCAAATTGTGCTCACGTCCGCAGAAAGAGATTCACCACAATTTAGACTCAAGGCACAATCCTAAGTTGTTTTCCTCTTGTTGCGTCTTATTTTTCCTAAAAATTTAGAAGTTCAACTAGACAAGAGTTTATGCTACATGATTTAGATTTGACTCACAATTTGCTCCCTGTATTTACATCGTCCGTGTCACCTGAAAAATAAGCTGCAGGCACGTGGAAATGGCAACTAGTTGGTCTCAGGCCCTTAGGAAACAGTTGAACCAAGTCTTTCCTGGTATTCTCTCTTTCTTTTTGTGCAGCATAGCACTAAGGCTCTTTTTGTTTACAACATTCCTGCTTTACGATAGGATTTCAGGGCCATGGACTGTAGGCTCAATATTTGCTTATTTTTAATAGGCAGGAGATACCATTAGCCCTTGATCACAAGTCTTCTACTCCAGAAACTAGTGAGGTTGGCCACTTGAATCCTCTTCTACATTCTTCCTTATCGGGCCCATTCTCTTTTGTGAAGTCATCTATCTGTCAAGATGCCTTTCAGACGTCTCATAATGACACTTAGAGAGCTTCTTAAGAGTAGTGTAAGAATGATAATCACCCAGTTAAAATAGATGCAGGGAATATTAGAAACACAAAGTGGGGTTCACATTGACAGTAGGTGTAGAGTGGCATCTGGCCTTGGGAGGCTCCTCGGGCTTGGTGTGTATAACAAAAATTAGAACTTGTGTCTATCTTAAGCTAATTCAAGGTTCTATCATGACTGAAATGAGCAATTCTATGGCATAAGCGAGCTAGAGATTATCAAGTTTTCATTCAAGAAAGTCCTAATTTTAGATTCCAGAGTGAAAGCATCACCTTTTTGGGAGATTCCCTGCATTTACAGCTATCATGTAGGGATGTATTTATTGCTGTCAGACCAGTTCCATCATAAGATTGTATCCAGAATTTTATTTTATTGGCAAACAGTGATGAATTTTTTCAATGCATGAATCCTGCTGTCATTATCCACTTGTCGATTCAGTTTATTCCCCTCAGTGACAGAGTTATGCAGACAAAATTAAAATGGTCTTAAAAATTCATTACTTCCAATTGAGGAGATTGCCATATCAACATGCACTCTGTACATTTATTTGCTTGACTCATTCTTACAGTTGTATCAATGGTGTTCATTTTCCTTTATATGTAACCACGATTATATTTGTGATTGCTTTTATAATCTTTTGATCTTTTGGCTTATAATCTTTTGCACTGTGTACCTTGTTTTATTGGTATTATTATTTTGATTGCATTCTTGATGAACTGATATAATGCATTGCAGATATGCTGTAATGATGATTCTGCGGCTAGTAATGTCAAAGATTCGACTTCAAATCTCACAGGACAAGCAACTGACATCATGAATGAGAAGGGAAATTTGAGTAACTTGGATGCAGAAATTATTAGGAAAGAAAAAGTCATAGAGTGCAGTCTTAATTCCATAGGAAAATGTACAGTTAGGAGTTTGCCTCAGGAGAAGAGAGAACATTATCTGGAACTTGCTAAGGTCTAGAGATCGTTAATCCTTATGCTTAAACTGTGCCAATCAACTCTAACCTTTATGCTTTAATTTATGCCAGTCAATAGTAGTTCGGTAAATTCAGATTGAAAATGTGAAAACTTGTGTAGTTTTTAAATCAATTTGTACAATGCTGACATTGATGACATATTTAATGTTATCCGAATATAGAGTAGATACACGCACAGTTATCCTCTGCAAATTTTTGGAATTTTGGCAATCATTAATATCAACAGGCTGATCACTGTTCTTTGGGGCAATATCTGTTATGGTTATAGAAAATTCAAATCTTCTGTCCCTCTCTCCTCCTTTTTCTTTGTCTCTCTGGCTTGCGCAAAGGTGTGTTCAATTACATAGGTCTATTAACATACAGCTAGCTCCCTTAACAAATTTCAGTATTACACAGCATAGGAAGCATAGTTGCACAGTACCATACAGTGTATACCCACTGCAATTACAATATTATTAATAGTTAGCCTCTTTTCTTGATAGGTTGCTTGTTTTCTTTTATTGTAGTTGACAAAATTGTTGTTTGCAAATGCAGATGATTTTCTTGAAATGTAAAGTATGTCTGCTTAAATTGCAAATGACAATAGATGTGCTTATTAAGTCACATGATTTTATTTTGTAGAATTCTTTGTACATTGTTATAATTTCCAAGAATTCATAGGATGTATTTTGATTCCATTTGTTGTCTGTTAATATATTTATCATCATATAACTGCTTCCATTTGTTGTATGATAGATTAGATATAAAAGAAGGGGAAAGAGATATATTTAAACTTGCTAAAGTTAGAGAAAGGAAGAGTAAGGACTTAGGAAATATAAAATGTATAATAAAGTGAGGATGATATTGTCTTGGTTAAGGACAAAGACATTAAAGAAAGATGTCAAAGTTATTTTAGTAATTTGTTTAATGAAAATCAAATAGAAGGCTTAAACTTAGAATTGTCAAATGAGGAAAAAAACTAAAAGTATGAGATTTATTCACAAAGTTAGAGTTAACGAAGTTAAATTTGCACTAAAAAAGATAAAAAATGGGAGCTATAGGACCGGATAACATCCCAATTGAAGTTTGGAAATGCTTAGGTGATAACAGAATTATATGGTTAACTAATTCATTTAATACAATTATAAAAACTAAGAAAATTCCAGATGAATGGAGGAAAAACACTTTACTACCTATATACAAAAATGAGATATTCAAAATTGTAATAACTATCGTAGAATTAAATTTATAAGCTATACGATGAAACTATGGGAAAAGATAATTGAACCAAGATTAAGGTTAGAAACGAAGGTATCAGAAAATCAATTTGGTTTTATGCTTGGGAGATCTACCACACAAAAGCTATATATCTTTTAAGAAGATTAATGAAAAAGTTTAGGGAAAAAAAGATAGACTTGCATATGGTATTTATTGACCTAGAGAAAGGATATGATAGGATACCTAGGGAAGTTCTATGGTGGGTTTAGAAAAAAAGGGGGTATGTAGTAAGTATACTGATGTCATTAAGGATATGTACGATGAAGTAATAACTAGTGTAAGGACTATAGATGGAGAAATTAGAGAATTTTCAATCACCATAGGTGTACATTAAGGATTTGCGTTGAGCCCTTATCTTTTTGCTCTAGTAATGGACCAACTGATTAAGAGTATTCAAAAGGAGGTTCCATGGTGTATGTGTAAGGAAATTAACACGAAATTCCCAAATCTTGTGAAAAACAAAATAGAGAAAAACACATGTCAAATAAAAACAAATCAAACGCACAAGACAATATTTACGTGGTTCGGCAATTTTGCTTATGTCCACGGAGTTGTAGGGATTTCACTATTATCAAGAAGAAAATACAGAAAGTGCGGTAAGACAATATTTTCTCTCTCTCACAAAGCTGCGACGGCCAACCCTAATCACCAAAACAACAATTTTTATATTTTATGCACAGGATTCCCAATAGGCACTTGCAACGTAGGCCATATAGTGCACCTGTGAGAAAGAGTGACTTAGTTATTGTGGAGGGTAGTAGATGGGTAAGAGTAGACCTAAAATAACTTGGGAGGAGATGATGAGTAAGGATTTAATATCTTTGAATCTATCAAAAGAAATGGCCCATGATCGCATAAATTGGCGGAAAAGGATTCATATAGCCAACCCTACTTAGTGGGACTAAGGCTTGGTTTTCTTGTTGTTGTTGTTTGCATAGGATTCCCAATGGGCCACAAAATGGGCCAAAAAATTTTCCTATCGGCCCAATCCTTCACTCCATAGACTAAGCCTTAGGATAAAAATCTCTCATTAAAAGACCACGCAACATTATTTCGGGTTGAGTCATTATCCAAATCAAACACAACTAGGCTCCACAAAGCCCAACAGTATGTTGTTTGCAGATGATATTGTATTAATTGATGAAATTAGGGACGGAGTAGTGGTTGAGTTTGAATAATGGAGAGAAGTTTTGGAATCTAGAGGTTTTAGGATAAGTGGAAATAAGACAGAATATATGAAATGTAATTTTAGTAATGGTAGGAGGAATATTGGAGACAAAGTTAAACTTGGTGATGAAGAAATAAATAGCACTTGTAGATTTCAATACCTTGGATCTATTATGCAAGATGAAGGTGAAATTGAAGATGGTGTAATGCATAAAGTTAAAATAGGTTGGGTAAAATGGAGAAATGCTTCAAGTGTGCTTTGTGATCGTATAGGACAGTTATAAGACCAGCTATGCTATATGGATAAGAATGTTGGGTGACAAAGAAACAAAATATCCAAAAAGTAAAAGTAGCTGAGATGAGAATGCTGAGGTGGGTGAGTGGTATAACATTGAAAGATAAATGAAGGAATAAACATATTTGCAGTAAGTTAGGTGTAACTTCAATAGAAGATAAGATAAGGGAGAGACGACTCAGATGGTATGGACACATGCAACGTTGGCCACATAGTGTGTCAACGAGGAAGAGTGAGTTAGTTACTGTGGGGGGCAGTAAAAGGGGTAGGGGTAGACTTAAAATTACTTGGAAAGAGATAGTGAGTAAGGATTTAATTTCCTTGAATTTGTCAAAAGAAATGGTCTATAATCGCATAAATTGGCGGAAAATGATTTATATAGCTGACCCCACCTAATGGGACTTAAGGCTTGGTTTTTTTTTTGTTGTTGTTGTATAACTGCTTCCTCATAAAGTGTAAATGTAGCACCTTTATCATTAGCTACTAAAGCTCAGTCACTGTATTCATTGCCAAAGCAAATACAGGCCCCTGAAGTGAAGTTCTTGTTTGCCATTTATATTATCCTAATCAATACTCTCAATTAACATGTTGAAAATTGACCCTGACAAAACCACTTTGGCATGTGTTTTGAAAGGGGATGTTTACAAGATTAATGGGTATGACATGAGTTTGAGAATGATAAGTGTGTGAAGGAATGACTATTTTGCTGCCATCACTACTTCTACAATAAGAGTCAGCCAATGGCTTTGATTTAAGTGGTTTTGGAGACAAGAGTAGAACTTGAAGATCAGCACATTAAGCTATGTTGGATATTAAAAAAAAAACAAAGACTAAGGATAATGAGAGAAGCTGATTTAGAGACTGCAGAAGGCTAATTTTTATTGAGCAACAAGCTATCTATTTATACAGCGTTATGAAAACTAAATTGCAGAAAAATCTGCTACTTGTTGAGCATAATAGCTAAGTGCCTAAAAATTAGCATGAAGAAATGGTTATAATCCTAACAAATAAAACAAATTCAGCTCCTAAATAATAGCAACAAATAAAACTGATTCAGCTCCTAAAGAATAGCAACAAATAAAACTGATTCAGTTTCATGAGTCACACCAGTCAACACTCCTCCTTGACTCTGGAGCTGCATACACCAAACTTCTGCCTCAAGAATTCATATCTAATCTTCAGAAGTGCCTTTGTTAGGATATCAACACTTTGATTTTCTGTTTTGCAGTAGATCAGCTGCACTTGTCCTTCCATTTGTACCTCTCTTAGAAGATAAAATTTTATTTTGAAGTGTTTTGTTTTGCCATGGAACACTAGATTATTAGCAATTGAAATTGCAGCTTGGTTGTCCACAAAGATTTCTTCCTCCAAGTATCCATTCAAAAAGGCCGACTTAGCATCCATTTGGTGTATAACCCAGGCTTTTTGTATAGCAAGAGCCAGCAACATCCTTATGGTATCCAACCTAGCAACTGGGGCAAAAGTTTCAGAAAAATCTACCCCGAACGTCTAGGCATATCCGTTGACAACAAGTCTTGCCTTGTAGTTGTTTACAGAACCATCAGGATTGAGCTTTGTCCTATAAACCCACTTGACTCCTATAGCTTTCTTGTGTTTAGGTCTGTCTACCAACTCCCATGTCTGGTTCTTTTCAATCATCTTTAGCTCCTCCTTCATTGCAGCTCTCCACTTTTGATCAGTTGCAGCTTCTTCATACCCTGCAGGCTCCATTACAACAACATTACACCTCTGATAAATGTCAGAGAGTGATTTGGTTCCTCTAACAGGTTCATCATTCTCCTCCCGAACCTCAAGCTTCTTGTCATTCTCCCAACTCTAGTTATCTAATTCAAGGAATTGTACATCCCTGCTGACAATTACTTTGTTGCTTTGTGGTATGTAGATCCTGTTGGCCTTTGAAAATGAGCTATAGCCTACAAAAATCCCAGATTCAGCTTTTTTGTCCAATTTGTCTCTCTTAACTTGAGGAATGTAAGAGAAACATAGGCGTCCAAATGTCTTTAGATTAAGCAACTTTGGTTTATAGCTATACCATGCTTCAAATAGAGTCTTTTTCAGTAAAGCTTTTGTTGGCAATCTATTTAGCAGAAAAACTGCTGTACAGCCTCAGCCCAAAATTTCTTTGGCAGCCCTTTGTCATGAAGCAAACACCTTGTCATCTCCATAATTGTCCTGTTTTTCCTCTCCACAACACCATTTTGTTGAGTGTAAGGTGCTGTCAGCTGATGTTCGATTCCTGCATCTTCACAAAACTTGTTAAATTTTTCAGCGGTATATTTAGTACCATTATCATATCTGATCACCTACATTTTGCATCTGCTTTTGAGTTTCAACCCAAGCTTTAAACTTTCTGAAGATGTTAGCAACCTCAGATTTAAGTTTTATAAAATAAATCCAGCACATTCTAAAGTAATCATCAATGAAAGCAATATAATACTAACTGCCATTCAATGATGGTGTTTTCATTGGTCCTCCCACATCTGTGTGTATTAATTGCAGCCTCTGTGTAGCCCTCCAAGCCTTGTTTTGTTGAAAAGGAAGCTTGGTTTGCTTCCCATACTGACAGGCAACACATTTAGGAGACTCCTCCTCTAATTCAAGCAAGCCTTTCACCAGATTGTTCTTTTTCATGAAAAGTAGAGCGGCATGATGGAAACGCCCTAATCTCTTGTGCCAAAGCACTGGATTGTTATCTTCTTTGTGTACAACAACCTGCTTCTCTTTCATCAAATCCAAGGCAAAGTTTTTGCCTTTCATTTGAACTTTGAACACCTCTATGCCTTTTGTATCTTTAATCACACAATTTTTGTCTTCAAACAACACCTTATAGCCTTTCTCCAACAATTGAGTAACACTCAGAAGATTTTGATTAATTTCAGGAACATATAAAACATCATAAATTAATTTCAGACCCGTGTTGCCTTCAATTGCTACTGTTCCTTTGCCTTTTACTGCAATGTTTGCTCCATTTCCAATTCTGACTTTAGAAATAGCAGTCTTGTCAAGCTCTCTGAAGAGCTCTCGATCATAAGTCATGTGTTTTGTACAATCACTATCTATAAGTCAGCTTTCTGAGCTATTGGTGGCAAAGCATGATACCACAAACAACTGCTCCTCTTGAGGTCGATCCTCAACAGCCTTGGCTTCTTCTTGTTGATGTTGAGTCTTGCATATCCTTTCCATGTGCCATAACTGACCGCACTTGTGACATCTTGCATCTGGCCTCCACCAACACTTATTCTGTGGATGATTGGTTTTTTTGCAGTAGGAGCAAGGTGGAAAAATTTGAGTGTTGCTGCTTTGGCTTTTTTTGTTGTTGCTTGCATAACCTCCAGACTTGTTGTTTTTGTTATGTGTTTTTATGTTTTTTCCACCATTGTTGTTCTTTCTACCATTGTTGTTCTGTGATTTGGCTTGAAAAGCACCCTCCACAGATCCTTCTTGTCTCATAAGCCTCCTTTGTTCTTGTGCCTGCAGTGCATTCAACAATTCTGCCAAGGTAATGCTTGACAGATCTTTTGAGTTTTCCAAAGATGAAATTGTAGCCTCAAACTTTTCAGGAATTGTGACTAGGACCTTTTGAACAATTCTAGAATCAAAAAAATCAGTACCAAGGAGTCTTACTTTGTTGACAATGCCAATATGTCTGTCAGAATATTCCTTGACTGTTTCTGATTCTTTCATCTTTTGCATCTCAAATTCTCGGATCAAATTCAGCACTTGGTTCCCTTTGACCCATTCATTTCCTTCATATTCTTGCTTCAAAAGATCCCTAATTTCCTTGGCTTTTTCAGTGTCATTATTCTGGTAAAAATGGTGGATGAGACTGCTGCAAACCAGCTTGCTCTTGCTTTTGATTTTCTTTGCTTCATCTCCTTTTGATTTTTGATTTGTGCAAGAGTTGGATTGTTTGGCAGGGCTGGAACTTCATATACTTGTTCAGCAGCTTCCCATAGATCATTAGCATCAAGAGAGGCTTCCATTCTAGCAGCCCACATCTGATAATTTGTTCCATCAAACACTGGAGGTGCAATTGCAGTGAATGAATTTTCTGAATTCATTCTAAATACGTTGTGTTTGAGCTCTCTCAATCTCACAGATCCCTCAAGACTATGGCTCTAATACCAATATGTTGGATATTTAAAAAAAAAAACAAAGACTAAGGATAATGAGAGAAGCTGATTTAGAGACTGCTGAAGGCTAATTTTTATTGAGCAACAAGCTATCTACTTATACAGCATGATGAAAACTGAATTGCAAAAAAATCTGCTACTTATTGAGCGTAACAGCTAAGTGCCTAAAAATCAGCATGAAGAAATGGTTATAATCCTAACAAATAAGACAAATTCAGCTCCTAAAGAATAGCAACAAATAAAACTGATTCAGCTCCTAAAGAATAGCAACAAATAAAACTGATTCAGCTCCTAAAGAACTGCAACAAATAAAACTGATTCAGCTTCATGAGTCACACCAGTCAACAAGCTAAAAGTTTGGTCGTCTTAAAGATGAAATCATATTGGGAAAATAAGTACTGTGTATTTCTTTAATTTTTAATACAGATAGTGTATGCTAGGAAGATACATTGGTTAATTCAAACAAATATTTTTGCTTTATATACAAATGTACATTCGCAGATGCGCTCACATATAACAGCACGCAGTGTATTTTATTTCCTTTTTGACCAGCTTCTTGTTGTCAAAGGACAAATAACTAAGCAATTAGTAGGATTAGGAAAGGAAAATTTTCCTGTGTGTACTTTATGTTACTATGTTACTGCTGTTTTGTTCAAAGTTATGATCAAAAGTGTGCACCGAGAAGCAACCCTAATTGATTCATTCATTGTCTCACATGTACTTTTTTCTACATTTAACAGCCTGCAAGTAATACTCCTGTGGAAGATTCCTCAAACCGCTCTGATGAGAAGAAACTATTTGAAGGATCTGATGAAAAAAATATTGGGGAGGAAGCTAAAGAACATGGTTCTGCTCCTGCAGATAAAAGTATAATCCAGAATCCATCTCTGAAGACTGAAGAGAAGACGAAAAATGTAGAAGTTGTACAGGTTCAGGAAACTCTCCTCTGTTCAGCTTTGATTTATGTCATTGTGTATGCTTCTGTGGAGCTGGGGTCGGATGGTTAAAAGCACTTGTAATATTTGACTTGGTTTGAACTGTAGATGCAAATGGTTGACACATATTGCCACACCATGAATCAAAATTTCCAACTTTCGGAAAACTTTTGCTGTCCTCTTTGTTCTCCTTTTTCATTTTTTATGATTCTTGCAATTATTTATCAAAAAATTGCGAGTTGAGCATGAGAGCGCCCCCAGCACTAAGAAATTATATGTGCTATAGCTGTTTAGACACATTTTGTGTTAACTCCTTTTATCTAATGGAAAAAAACAAATAGCAAAAAAAAAAAAAACAATAGAGACAGAATGAAGGAGGCAGTGCCAGACTCCAGGGGATAAATATATTTTAGTTGGACTTAAACTGAGAATTTGTTTGACATTTCATTTGGATCATCCGCAAAAAAAAGAAGTTGAGCATTTGCATATTTGTTGGTGTTTCTCTAGCAGTTTATTGTTGTGATAACATCTGCAACATCCACATCTTAGAAAGTCCATCTAACCGGAATGAATAGCTCATCCTCATCTTTGAGAGAGCTGTTTTGAGACTAGCAGCAAAGACTCATAGATCCCAGCTGATTGTGTTGGACATTTTTTTACCATTTACACTTGACAATCCATTGACATGTACCTGACATGCCTTGAGAGTTGAGATGTCCTCACTATGGTGTGTTGGTGGAATGTCATTAACAATTTGTCTACTGTATCAAAATAGAGATAGTTTATACAGAAACAATTAAGGATGTATTTGGAGGACTCAAAGAAAATCTTGCAGAAATTTGTGATCAAATTGGCTGCTCTAAAAACCTTTAAACTGACAGAATCACGTTTTGCAAGAACTGCCACAAACGAGTTATACCAACATGCTCCTTGCCAATGCTTGTCTGACCTTCCGACAATAAACACTGAAGGCACTGTTTGGACGTGTGGTGTACATCTTGGAAATGGTTTGAGTTTAATATGATGCATGCGTGCATTGCTGTATTGTTTCTTGTCTCGAGATTTGTTGCATCATAACTCATAAGTTTATACACAATGCTCAGGAAATTATTGGAAAGGATTTATTCTCATTCCTTAGCTCAATAGTTCAATTCTACCCTGGTTACTTTTGAAAGTTTGTTCCTAAAAACAAATGTACCCCCTCCTCCCTTTCCTCTTGTGCTTTGGCATCTCACGCAAGTGCTTTTATGTAAGCTGTATCGGACGACACTGAGGAAGTAAACCTTCTTGAACTGATTTATTGTGTTTCATGTTCTTCCTTCAACAATGAGTAGGCTGCAGACACCTCTGTGAAAATTTCAAGTTTAGCATCAGAGAATGTAACAGACCAACTGACTGAGAAAGTAAAATTGAGCAACTCTGCTTTGAAAATTGTTAGAGAGGTAGTCGAAGTAAGTTTTATTCCTACAGACAGTTCATCTTCAAAGCCTGAAGAAGGAACGGAACTTGACAATCAAGTCCAGGTACTACAGTCTTTCTCTTTGGTCTGCTCCCCTTGGTTTTTACTTTTTATAAATGGAAAATATACATTCTGTGACTCGGTTCTGGTGATCCAAGTCCAACTGTGCTCCATCTGAGAGCTTTAATATGTTGTTTTCATATGAATAGGGTGAGAATACTGTGGGCAAGGATTCCAGCTCAGATGCTTTAAGACATGCACCATGCAGCTCAAATGAAAAGAATAATTCCAAGCTCGGTATAGAAGTCATTGAAAAGGGAAAATTCAAAAAGCAAGGTTCTGATTCAACAAACAACAGTAAAATCTCAAAGCCACCTTTGAAGGCTGGAGGAAAGAGAAAAAATTGTCTTCAAAATAAAGTACAGGCTGCTTTTCCCTATGCTTTTATTTATATAAATAGTTTATTAGTTACTTTTGCATTTATTTATTTGAAGATTGAATGTATTGTGGCCGTGAGAGCTTGTGTTGAGGTCCTACTCCTTCCCCCTGTTTTGTGTTCCTCCCCCTGCAACCCCTACGAGAACAACCTGGCTTATGGCATATATTTCTCTTACAATGAGCAGATTGCAAATAGTGTAGTTGGAGATTCCAGCTCTGATGCTTCCAGGTGTGCAACTGGTTCCAATGTGAAGAAGGACGTAAGCAAGTTAAATTTGGAAGGTATAAAAGAGGAGGAAATCAGAGAACATTGTTTTACTCCAGTGGATAAAAGCAGCATTCCAGAATCATCTCTGCAGCCAACAGAGGGAGCAATTAGTGCAAAAAATTTGAAGGTATGGTATGTCATTGCCTATTGTTTTTCTGTAATCTGTAACTTGCAATTGACTGCATCATATTTTTTCTAAGAGATTTGGTTTTAGTAGTTGCTTAGATAAATAATGATATGAGATTTTAAATCATCTGCTCCATGTTGTTTTGTATTGCATAATATTTTTGCATTTGGTACATTCTTTAGTGTGCCTGTATGTTGCACAGAAAAATGAATGTGTAAGAAGTAACCTAATTAACTTTGTTTCTGTATTTTCATGTTTCTGGCAGTCTGCTAATATTGTTTACAAGGATTCAAGATCAAATGATTTGAGTGGTCCAACTAATGAATCTGATATAAAGCTAGAGCCAAGCAACGGACAAAAGGATGCTCAGGGTAACAAGACCAACTCTCTAATTTCATCTCTGAAGTCTGAAAAAGATCTCATACAAATACTGAGAATTCATGAAGCTAGTCTTGTTGATGCTGAAGGCAGTGCCCTGAATTCATTGTTAAAGCTTCAAGAGCATGGAGGAAAGGACACAACCAAGCAACAGCCAAAAGAAATTTGGGACACTAAAACTGCTTCTAATGAAAAGAAAACCAGTTCGAACTTACCTCATGAACCACAAAGGCATTGTGTAAAGGACAAAATCCAATCAGACCGGGCAGGAGTCCAAGACCCGGGTCTCTCTCCTATGGAAAGTGATCTAAAGTTATCGGCATTCCTAGTGTCCAGGAGGAAACAAAAGAACCAAGTTCACAATGACAAAGCCAATTTAAATCAGCCAATGTGTGGTGAGATTACGAAGAAAGTAGTTCGGTTGGGCTGTTGCAGTGCTCCAGATACCGCCACGAGAACAGTTTCAGGGTTGCGGAAGAAAAGAAAGACCTCAGATTTGCAATGCATGGAGATGAAGGATTCAAATGTTCCTAATGAATTGAACGGGGATAAAACTGACCCGGCAAGCAAGAAGAAAGATATTCAGATCACTGAGCTATGTCCCAGTGGTGATTCCCTCGGCCCGTTGCCCACATCAATGCTTGCCAAATTACATTCGATGAAACTACATAATCTTAGGTCCATGGCAAAGCAGCTGAAACTGAAGAAGTACCATAAGCTCCCAAAATCTCAGCTTGCTGGATTAATATGTGTGCATATGGTCAAGGATTTATGCTAATGGTTGCCCGTGGGGGTGCTGACAATACATATCTAATTTTTTTTCTAGGGGGGGTCGTGGTGGGGGAGGTTGTCTGGTTTCCTTGCGTTGCCTCATTTTACCAAAAATGTTATTGTTTTACGCATACAGAAATATTGTACAGAATGTGATGGGCAACACATACATAAAGTTCTAGTAGTAGACATCAAATCAAAAGAAGTTAGAAAGCATGGTATATATACGGATAGGTTTAATATTCTTGAAATTACATTTTATACCCTGGTTTGAAATGATGATGGCTGGCCTTTCTTCTTCTTATTATTATTCCCATTGTTCTTTTGTGGAGAGAGAGAGAGAGAGAGAGAGAGAGAGAGAGAGTAATGGGCATTTGCATAATACTGGTCAAACTTCTCCTTTTCAAGCTTTCACTCCCCACTCCCCCTCCTGTTTGCATGTTTAACTATATTGTACATACAAACAAGCGTGCCATATGAGAATGGGGAGATGAGCAACGAAGTCAAAGATTAGGTCTAAAATCGTCACCTTCCTTAGGGTTTATGATTGCCTTGTGTTATGTTTTTAGTTCCAACACAAAGTTGTTTGTATTTTGATTGACCCTATGTACCTATTGTGTATACAGCCAAGGTGTGTTCAAATTGATCATGTCCTTCATATTTGATTGACACTGTATATAGCCAAGGTATCTTATACAAGGGAAGGGCACGGCTAAAGAATTTGGGGTATGCTTTCACACCCACATGCAGTTTGTTTTTACTGTCTGTCGAAACACAAGTGCTTTGAAGACGAGGCCCAATGCTCTCAAGTCTATTGGCAACAAAAGTGCTATTTCTCATGGGATTCCATTATAGGCTCTCTTGCGCATCCTGTCCTATTGCCCCCTCCTTTGCTCTATCTTTCCTCTTCAAGTCACACCCGAGATAGCCCTCTAATGCATTTCTCGTAATAAATAGGGTTAGTGCAATGGTAAGTGCCCTGTCTCACATTTTTTAAGATTATAATGTTAGGCTTTACCAAAACAAAATTGCATTTTTCAATAGGTCACCCAAAAATTATGCCCTAATGCTAGAGGTAGACATCTTCCGCCTTTCCTACAAGTTGTTAGGATTGTGCTATTAGGTTCAAAGAAAAAGGAGAGAGAGAGAGAGAGAGATTAAATCAACAAAAATGGCATATTACATTAGGTTAGGTATGATATTGGGCTGCAAGATTTTATTTTGTTTTTTTGTCAAAAAAAGCGCCATAAAGTTGAAACCCAATGACAAAGCCTTATGAGTTATTTACCTCTGCCAAGGCGCGTGCAAGTGGGCTATGCATTTTTCTGGGTAAGTCCAGAAGCATACACATTGATCTAAGGCCTTAATAAGTAATTTACCTTTCCCAAGGCTAATGCAAATGGACATTTGCATTATCATGTGGCACTCATCTCCTCATTTCTACCCATTTTGCTGCTATTCCATGCCTAACCTCTCATATAAGAATCATTCGCCAACCCAGTCTCAATCTGTGTCATTCCTTTTATATAACAGAACTTTTGCCATTTGCTCGAATGTAAAAATGATAGTGGTTGAAAAAAATTAAGCAGCTAGCATGCAAAGGCCTATACGGCATACTGCCGTTTGCAAACATTCCATTCGTTGTAAGAGGCCCATACCAGGATTAATTATCATCACCTGCAGCAGCAGCAGCAGCAGCATCACCATCACACAATTACACTATACTTCTTGACACAATGTAATTGTTAAGGGTGGGAAAAAAAAATTCAAAAAAATTGGAAAATAGAACTAAATTGAAAAATTGAACCACATCGAATCGAAAAATCAGTCTACTGTTTTTTCTATTTGATTTTGGTTCAAAATTTTTAATTCTTTCGATCATCAATTTGATTTCGGTTCAACCCATATAAATCAAAATAATGTACTATATATATATATATATATATATATATATAATATTATATTAAATTTTAATAATTTAAATTTAAAGAAGTGTATTGATTTAAGATTCATGCTTAAATTTTTATTTTGAATATTTCAAATTTATATGTTGATTATTTTGAATATATATATATATATTATTTGTAGTGACTTTAAAATTTTAAATTATACTTTACAATTTAATTCAGTTAACTATTAGATATTGATCTAAAAGTTGATTAATCGGATTCCGATGAATCATTTTAAATGATTCGATTTCAGTTTGCATTCTATCATCAATTGCATCAATTGCAAGGTGTCTGGCATATCAACGTATGCTTTAGAGATAAGACATCAAAGAAAAAAATTAGTAGCGAAATAAATATCCGCAGTACAAATTGTGGGATAAAAATCATTAAATAAATTGTCATACCATAGCCTCCTACAAAGTAGACTTTTATGAAAGGACCAAAAAATAAAAATCATGTTCCTCCAACACCACTTCACCCTAACCCTTTGTAAGAATATCCTTTCCTCTCAGTAAGATACATAATAATCACAATCACGTATGCCCCATTTGGAGATAAGTAATTTTTTATAAACATACTTTTTTATAAGCACTTGTGTCAATAATCTAGTATTTGATTTACGTTTAAAATAAGTACTCATTTAATATATATATATATATATATATATATATATATATATATATATTTCCAAAGCACTCTTTTTTTGATAGAAAATGAGAGTACAGGAAAAACAGAGATGAAGAGAAAATGAAATTTCATTGTATTGCTTTCATGCATCTACAGTCATCGCACAAGCAGTATATATATAGGGCAGCAAGCTAGATTATTCTCATGCAACAAACTAACAGAAGAATAGAATAATAAAGAAACAAAAAATATTCTTTTGAAATAGAAAAATATTCTCAAGCTGCTGATGGTTGGGTATTGCTGATATGCCCCGGTGAGCCAAGTAGGTTTGGAAGAACAGTGAGGCTCGATCAGAGAGAGGCATATCTGGAAGAAGATAATGGTTTAGTGAAAATATCAGCTAGTTGATCCTTGCTTGAAAGAAATGAAACCTGAAGAGCTTTGGCTTGAATATGATCTCGAACAAAATGATAGTCAACATCGACATGTTTGGTGCAAGAATGCATCACAGGATTCATAGATAGATAAGTTGCTCCCAAATTGTCACAATAAAGAGTTGGAGGTGTGGATAAGAAAATACCCAATTCAGATAAGAGAGATTGTAACCACAGTAACTCACAAGTATCATGAGCAAGAGCCTTGTTCTCGGCCTTAGTACTTGATCTGGCTCTAGTAGATTGCTTCTTTGAGCTCCATGAAACTATGTTGTTTCCATAAAAGACACAATAACCTCCAACGGATTTTCTGTCATCTGGACACCTTGCCCAGTCAACATCAGTGTAGGCAGCTAGAGATGAAGTGGTAGAAGGTTGCAGAAGTAAGCCATATTGAAGAGTATGGTTTAAATAGTGTAATATGCGCTTAACACTCTGCCAATGAGATAAACATGGAGAATGCATATATTGACAAACACGGTTAACAGAGAAAGCTCTCTCTCTCTCTCTCTCTCTCTCTCTCTCTCTCTCTCTCTCTCTCTCTCTCTCTCTCTCTCTCTCTCTCTCTATTTTGCATTTTAATACTTGTTTAATTGTTACTTTCAGCTACATTTTGTTTAAAAGTTTCTATTGGAATTTTAAATTCTTGTTGGGTTAGGATTATTAAATTCAGCTTGTCTTCTCTTTTTATTTAATGTCATTGTTGGAATAGATTTAGGTGGGGATTATTCTTATTATCATATTCAGTTTTGTTTTATTTAAATTCTCTCTTTTCAATTTAAATAAATGTTGAGTTATATTTATTTTTAATCTCAGTTTATTTGAAGCTCTATATTATTATTGTGTTTTAGTATGTTGTTTTCCATTTAAGTAGTTAAAACATTGAGTTTATTTTTGTTCAAATTTATTGTTGTGTTGATTTTAATTTCTGCTCTCATTTTTGATTGGGTTAGTGTTTTCATGTGAGGTTGGTGTTGGGATAATTAGTGTGTTTGTTTGGTTTAAGATAATTAGTGATGTTGGGATAATTTTTGTTCACATTTTTTGGGTTTAAGATAATTAGTGTGTTTGTTTATTTCATTGTAGTTCTTCACTTTAAAGTTGCTGTAATGATTGTTCAAGTTTAGTAATTTTGCTTGAGTTATTTCTATCGAGAGTTTAGTCCTTTTCATTTAAAGTTAGTGTCGAAACTGAATGATTTGTCTGTTATTAGAGTGATAATTGTGTTGAAATTAAATATTTGTTTAAGTTAATTGAGGTCTTTGCTTTGATTTATTATTTGAATGTTTAATTGGTGAGTTGTTTGGTCGGTTTATGTGTGTTAGATTCACATTTTAGGTTTCAAGTCATTTAATTTTATCATAGAATCTCAAAAACTCAAAGATTTCAAATCTAAACCATGTTCAGTGAAATTGTTTTCTTATCTTCTTTTTTCTGTTTTGTGCTAGTTTAAAACTAATTTGCATTCCATGAGGAGTCGATCTGACCCTTTTAGACTAATTATTACACGACGTATATCACGACTTGCTCATTTTCCCACGTATTATATATTTTTTTTCAATAATAATATCATCATAATAAAATCAATACTACATATCCCACAATCCAGTTCAGCAGGTCACCATCCACCTGGACCCGTAGGTACTAGGGATATAACAGAACATATAGTAGAAGCCTACGCAGCAGAAGTATAAAATTATATACATCTCATCATAATGTGCCCAATACATACCAGAGTACTATAAACACTAACTCTCAATATATATATATATTCCAAAAATGGAATCTAGGGACAATTCCCACAAAAAAAAAACTAACTGTCCCTACCAAAACTTACCCTTCGCAAAGGGTAGATAAACAACACTAATTCTGCGGGACTTTTCCCGCTCTCCTAGCCGGGGCTCTTGAAAAGTTAATAAAATTTACTGGTGAGACACCTCTCAGTAGGAAAATAAACTAACACTAGTGTGTGGCAACATGAGTATATTGTGTTCTACATATACCATACATAACATATTCAATACTGTTTATCAAATCTAGGAAAAACATATGTATTATCAATACATGGCAGAACATACTGCATTTTCATAAACATTTCTCATCTCATATCATACTAATATAACATAAAAACCATCCTGGTAGGTTAGTTGGCTGTTGTCATGTATTACCCCCACATGACTGGGTTGTGTGGCCCAAAGGCGAGACCTGACAATAGTTGGCCAACCACTGTCAAGTCGATAGTCTAGTTTGTAGGTCCGATGGGTCTACCCAGACTGGTCCGTACACTAGGGGCGATAACAGCACACTCCTCGAACATAACCACATCGACCATCCAATCTCACACCACTCCGTACAGCGGCGTTAACACATATATCATGATCACGAGGACCATGGACACATAACAACGGTACCGTACAAGTGCTAGCCTAAATTAAGCCAACCAGGTTCTGATATCATATACATATACTAAAATTGTGATACATAGATATCTCATATCATTCATTTTCACATCGATCATATCATTTACATATATATATATATATATATATATATATATATATATACGTGTACCATGAAAATCATCGGCCCGTACGCCGGCAGATCATATAGCATAGCCCGTACACTGGCAAACCACATAACACGGCTCGTACGCCAGCAAACCACATAGCACGGCCCGTACACCGGAAAATCACATAGCACAGTCTGCATGCTGGCAAACCACATAGCATAGCCTGTACGCCGGCAAATCACATAGCACGGCCCATTCGCCGGCAAATAACATCCATATATATATATATGTAAAACATCTCGGCCCATATGCCGTTTTTCCAAAATAAAAATCAATATCATCCACATACCCAGAAAACAACATTTCACAACATTTTTACTCATGCCACACAGTAAATTTTCCACATATTCAACATACGATCATTTTCACAGTATTTTGCAAATATAAGACATATATATATAATCATATACATTTTCCATAAATCAAATGGTAACTATATATATATAAGCATTTTTCCAAAACAGTACTAGTTTAGTTTATCCCCTTACCTGATTCCTAGAAAACCCTTAATAAAACTGCCCCCCACCCGCAGGGTTCCTAACTTAACACCCTGAAAATGAAAAATCTTAGAATTAAAGTTTAGTATTTCGAAGCATACAATATTTTCCTCAACTGTCAAAAACCCAAATATTGAGTAGAAAGTTTTCACCCAAAAGCATTCAAGTTTAACACCTGAGGGGTTCCCTGACCAATACTCCGAAACTGAAAACCCTCTGTATTAAATTTCAGTATTTTTATGCGTAGAACACTTTTCTCAACCGTCAAGACTCCAAAAATTGAGTAAAAAGGCTTACCCTGGATTTGGGATGGAATCCAACTTCGTTTCCCTGACGATCCGCCCCTGCAGACTTGTAAAGAACTCTGCCAGGATCGTCGTGGTAGCTTCGGATTGTCGATCTGACGACTGGTGGGGCCGAAAACGTAGAGAGAAGGGAGAGAGAACCGTAGAGAGAGAGAGAGGAGAGAGAGAGAGAGGCTTCGTACGAAATGATATTTCTCCCGAATTTTTCATTCTTATAAAACAAGTTTTCGTCGACGAGCCTGACCTTCGTCGACGAGTCCTTCACAAATTTTGTCGACGAGACCTTGTATTCGTCGACGAAATTCAAGCTGCCTTATAACCTCTCTCTGTATTTTCTCGTCGACGAAGCCCTGAAACTCCCCCTTTTTGTTTTTCCCTTCCGAAATGCAATGTCGTCGAGGAAGTCTACGACCTCCTTCTGTTTCCGGTTTCCATTTCCCTTTCCTTATTATTTAAATTTCATTTTAAATTCGTGTCGTTACAACAAAACTCCTATACTTGGAATAGCTTCTAAGCTACTCATTTTTAGAAGTGAGTCAAGTTTTTGGCGCCGTTGCCGGGGAATGTTAGTTTTAGTTTCAAACTAATGTTTTTCCTGTTATTTTAATTTTTCTCATAAAAAAGAAAAAAAAAAAACAAAACAAAAAGGTTTTGAAGAATATATGGGTGCACCTACATAGCACAATCTTATGGATTTTTTGCAGCCTACATGTACCATTGCACCATCTTACACTGTTTTATCTGATAGTGCACTTAATTTCATGACTCAGCGTGAAAGGACATCATTGATACCTCAGTTTTAGGGATGGAATCCGAGTGCCCTTATCAACACTTGACGGAGTTTGAGTTGACTTGCAATATTTTTTTTTCCTAGTGCTAGAACTAATGAATTAACTAGATTTCATTTATTTACTGTCTCTCTGAAAGATAGAGCGAAGATGTGGTTTAATTCTTTGATATCTCATTCTGTCTCTAGTTGGAATGATATGGAATGTGAATTTCTGCATAAATTTTCTCCCTCACAAACAACTTAATTTTTGCAATAACAGATCAGTCAATTCAAGCAAAGAGCTAGCGAGAAATTTCATGAAAGCTGGGAGCGATTTAAAGATCTGGTCAATATGTGTCCCTACCATGGATTTGAATCATGGCGTCTGGTCAACTACTTCTACACTGCATTGACTCCTAACTTGAAACAGTTCGTCCATACTGTGTGTTCAAAAGATTTCTTCGACAAGGAGCCTGATGAGGTATTGAGTTTTTTGGATCATTTAGTTAACTATGCTCGACAATGGAACACTAGGATTGATAGAAGGCCAATTGCAGCTCAGCCATTGAGAGCAGTACATGGTGGAGAGTGGTGTGAGACACCCAAAGTTCCAACTAAGACAGATGAAGTCAAAGAAAAATCAGAGGAAGTAAGACCAGAAGTGAAGAAGTCAGTTAATAAGGAGTACCAACCTGTGGTACCTTATTCTTAGAGATTGGTAGCCATGGAACCATCTCTCCCAATTGGAGTAAATGTCAAAGAGTACAATGCTGAAACAAATCTCTGCAATGGTAAGGGGACTGGTACACCTGATAAAGAGGATAAGCAAAATGCTGAGAGTTTAAATTTCAAAAAAATCAGGTAAAAATTCTAATGTTGATGTTTCTGAAGATTCGAAGGTAACCATTCCGACACTTTTTGCCTCAGAGACTGATTCTTAAAGAATTGAATTTCCTGGACAATATACTGAATAAAGATCATTTCTTGTTAAAACAAGGAAGCCAACCTGCACATATTTTGTTTAGTACCTTAGAGAGCATTGATTTAATTGAGGCTAACTTTTGTGTAGGTAATAAGATTGATTCATTGTGGCGACTCAAATTTGGAGACTCGCCAATTCAATTTATAAACCTGCACCCACCAGATGAAATTCCTCTTGAGCCTCTACCAGACATACTGTGATGTTTTTCTTTTCTTTGTTTTTCATTTTGTTTTATTTTATCTTGTTTTAGTTTATTAGCAGGTACATTTTCCTTTAGTTTTAAATTTTCTTTTCCCTTACTGTTTCCACCTAGGCACTCTTCTACTTCCCTTATTATCATTCTTTTGCTTCTTTTTTCAAACATTGAGGACATTGTCTCATTTTAATTTTTTGGGGGGGGGGGGGGGAAGAGGGAGAATTTGCTTGTGCAATTGTGTGTTTCCATGTAATAGAATTTCAATGTGAAAATTGCATGTGATGTTTGCATGTTGGTTAGGTCTACATTTGGGAAATACTGTTATTGAACTCAGAGCATGCTAAATTCCTTATTTGCGAACGTTACATGCCCAATTTTTTTTTCTTTCTCTTTTTGAGGATATGAAACATGTAGGATGTAGTGCAATCAAAGTTTGAATCAAAAGAACACTTTATTCGTTTTATTTAGTTGTAACCAAGAGAAGGATGTTGAGAGTCTTGCTACACACACTACACAAGTTAGAAGACTTAAAAAGACTACCTTAAACCATTTCTGGTTGATATATAATTCTGTTGTTTTGGACTCTAATGAACCATATCCTAATAGCTTATAAAAAAAAAAAAGAGAAAAAATTTGAAGCAAATGAAAAGAAGAAACAAGTCAGGGATCAATTGCATATAGAAAAGAAAAAAAATCAAAAAGAGGGGAACAATTGTGTATTGGAAAGGGCTACCTATTACCGGGATCCTAACTAAACAAAAAGTGGGTACCTTGTAGTAGCGTGACCTACTACTGGGATCCTAACTAATCAAGAAAGTGGGTGCCTTTTAAAGTATAATCGTGTAAAAACCGCCAATATAATGATTTTGAATTAGAGTACAATCGTGTAGTTGTCTCAGACTAATTGTTGTGATTGAAACCGTTAATATCTATTGGTAGTCAATCTTAGAATGCTGATCTTTTTTTATACACGTGAGCTTTGTTACACTCCATTATTGTGGTTGTTTTACTAAATGGTGTATAAATCTTTCAGTTTAGATGTAACTTAGATTAATCTGTATTTGTGTTCCTAAACTCATTAAGCATATTTCATGGCATGTAATTTTTATAAGTATTGGAATTTTAGTTGCTTCTCCCCTGGTTTGAATGCATTTACGTTATTTGCTAGGAACTAGAAAAACGTTAGTTGGGGGAGTGATTACGCGCTTAAATTGCGTAATTAGGTGTTTTAATACATGCAATACGAATTATATTTTTAATTAAATATCTAATTACTCTCAATATTTTAACATTTGTATTTTATTTATAATATTTAGGCTTTATTGAATAATATATGAATTTTTGGTATTTTTTTTATTACAGGATAACCATTGGAAGCTAAAAATCGACAATACTTCGTAAACTGGGCGTAACTTTCTTGTCCAACCTCCGATTGAGGCGATTCAAAATGCCGTGAAAAGCCAAGAAAGTGTTCTATAATTTTTGTGTTTTGAGTTTTGAGAGATACAGGTTTTAGAATGGTAAAAAATGAGCTTGTTTGCTGGAAAATTAAAAAAAGAAAAAAGAAGAAACAAGATAAAAAAAAAAAAAAAAGAGAAAATATATAAAAAAAAACATTGATGTGACCCGACCATGCAGCCGGGTCCCCTTTCTTTGCTTGGTGCGCTGAGTGTGAGCCAGGGGGTCTCTTTTGGTGAATGGGCTGACTTTTCAAAGGGCTTTAGGGTTTTTATCATCTTGCTTTGGTGGCCTTTTTTTAGGGGAGCAGCAGCTGGGGTCTTTCTAGAGTTTCGCGCCGCAGCAAAGAAGAACACAGCAGCTACTGCTGCTGTGTTGGATTCCATTTCTCTCTCTCTCTCCCACATTTAATACTCAATAAATTGTTACTTACAGCTGTGTTTTGTTTAAAAGTTTCTATTGAAATTTTAAATTTTTATTGGGTTAGGATTATTAAATTTAATTTGTCTTTTCTTTTTATTTTAATGTCATTATTGGAATAGATTTAGGTAGAGATTATTCTTATTATCATATTCAGTTTTGTTTTCTTTAAATTCTCTCTTTTTAATTTAAATAAATGTTGAGTTATATTTATTTTTAATCTCAATTTATTTGAAACTCTTAATTATTATTGTGTTTTAGTATGTTATTTTCCATTTAAGTAGTTAAAACATTGAGTTTATTTTTGTTCGAATTTATTGTTGGGTTGATTTAATTTCTGTTCACATTTTTGATTGGGTTAGTGTCTTCATGTGAGGTTGGTGTTGGGATAATTAGCGTGTTTGTTTGGTTTAAGATAATTAGTGATGTTAGGATAATTTCTGTTCACATTTTTTTGGGTTGAAGATAATTAGTGTGTTTGTTTATTTCATTGTAGTTCTTCACTTTAAAGTTACTTTAATGATTGTTTAAGTTTAGTAATTTTTCTTGAGTTATTTCTATCGAGAGTTTAATCGTTTTCATTTAAAGTTAGTGTCGAAACTGAATGATTGGTCTGTTATTAGAGTGATAATTAGTGTGTTGAAATTAAATACTTCTTTCAGTTAATTGAGGTTTTTGCTTTGATTTATTATTTGAATGTTTAATTTGTGAGTTGTTTAGTAGGTTTATGCGTGTTAGATTCACATTTATGTTTCACGTTATTTAATTTCATCACAAAATCTCAAAAACTCCAAGATTTCGAATCTAAACCATGTTTAGTGAAATTGTTTTCTTATTTTCTTTTTTTCTGTTTTGTGCTAGTTTAAAACTAATCTGCATTCCCCGAGGAGACGATCTTACCTTTTTGGGCTAATTATTACACAACGTAATTCCTACACTTGAGATAACTTCCCAACTACTCATTTTTAGAAGTGAGTCAAGTTGTAGCTGGACTTGCATGATATTGGCGTGTGATTTTGCAACAAACAGATCTTCAAGAATTTCCCACACCTCGCGAGAGGAGGCAGCCGAGATGACATGAGCAATCAATGTCTCAGAAAGAGAGAAAATAAGAATGCTGATGATGGTTTGGTCTTGCTGTTGCCAAGCGAGGAACTTAGGGGTTGGTTTGGAGTTTTTGTCGAGCAGGTGGGGAGGTACAATAGAGCCATCAATATACCCGAATAGGTTCTAGCCTTTGAGGTAAGGCATAATTTGTGCCTTCCACAACAAATAGTTGTCATGATTTAAATATACTGTAATCAAATTGATGGGAAAAGAAAATGTAGCAGCTAGAGATTGTAGATGTGAAGTAGATGTAGTAGGAGAATCGGCCATGAAAGAAGGCACTGCGAGATGAAAACAGAGAGCCCGAGAGAACAAACGTAAGTCCTAAAGTGGCTCTGATACCATGATAGAAAATGAGAGTACAGGAAAAACAAAGATGAAGAGAAAATGAAATTTCATTGTATTGCTTCCATGCATCTACAGTCATCGCACAAGCTGTATATATACAGGTCAGCAAGCTAGAAATATTCTCATGCAACAAACTAACAGAAGAACAGAATAATAAAGAAATAGAAAATATTCTTTTGAAACAGAAAAATATTCTCAAGCAGCTGATGGTTGGATATTGCTGATAATCTTTTAACAAAATAAGTATTTTTTGAAGAGGTTTTTTTTTTTTTTTTGAAAAAAGTTCTTAATCAGAAGAAGTACTCGTCATAAATAATCTCATACTACTCCTAAGTAGGTACCTTTTTAAATAAATACTGTTTCTAAAAAGTACTTTCATATAAACGATGATCCCAATTCCATTTCATAGGTGAATATAATCCCACTCCCAACTAACGTCAAAATCTAACAAGATGCACTAGTTCATTCCGGACTATCTGAGCACATGGTTAGATCAATGCCACTCAACAACATATATGCAAATCAGCTAAATTGCTAACCATCAAAATGCATCTCCACACTTGCACGCAAAAGTTGTTGGAAAGCTAAATACTCAGTTCTTCTTGCATGTACATCTTCTAAACAAATTGTAATTAGAGGATGAAAGAGGTTTTGATTAGTAATTAGCAGATACTTGGTTTAATTGTTGTTGGCCATAACGTGTGCGCAAGAAATACAAACTCATTTAATTAATCTCGATGTTATCAATATCAGGGCAAAACATGCATGTGTGTGGAAATCTTATACATTGTATCAAAGGTTGTCTCTGCTTGCAAATTAGAAGTCCTCATGCTCCGAAATCTTCTATCATTTATCATTTGCTCTAAGAATGACCTGTTGAAACTCCCAAAAAAAATATATTTTTAAAAAATGTTGTGCAGTAAAAACAAGGCATACATTAACAAGTGATTTTCTTCTGTTTTTACAGAGAGAATTATACAAAGAGAAATAGAATAAGAGAAAAGAAGGATAAAGTATCCTACCCAAAAAAAAACAACGAAATAGTAATGAAGAATAGCTCTCTAGTCCTTGTGCAGATTAATCAATGAAACTCCTCTGAGTAAACCATTTGTAGAAAAACAAAGATATGCCGAAAACCCCACCTTACACCATATCTGATGAACAGGATTAACCAAATTCTAAAGATTCTCGCGATGTGCTTCAACCAAATGTGTCGAAATTATTGCAAACATGGCACTTTTCCATGAAGCTCTCTCCTTGGTTTCACCAAAGGCCTTAAAAGAAGGAAAATGCATGCCCTCGCAAAGGGAACCCATCGCTCCCAAAAACACCAAACAAATTGTTTGATATTTCCCACAAAAAAATGACAATTTAAAAATAGACGAGAAATAATCTTCCCATTATGATAACCAAGTGCATGCACATAAGGAAATAAAGCTTTAATTAATGGCCTTCTTTGTAAAGGATCATTAGTATTGATTCTTTCAAGGATTGCAGTCCAGGTAAAAGCCTTGATTCTGGAAACTTCTAGAATTCCTAATAAAGGAACTAAGATAGAAAGGGGCGACTAAAATCATTTGAGCAAAGGAATGACTTCCAAGAAAAGTTACCATAAGAGTCCAAAACCCATATCTTATTATCACTCCCCAAAAAAAAGACAAATGAAATCAATGGCATTCAATAACAAAATAAGATCATTAATCTCTCCCACTCAAGTTTCTAGCAAAATGAGAACTCCAAAAAATAAAATTCTTCTAACCAAGGGAGAGTTCAGAAAAAAGAGAAATATAAAGACAGAAATGACAGAGAAGAACTCATAAAAAAGTGTATCCCCAACCAAAAATCCACTCAAAAACCAAGGAGAGTTCAGAATATAAGTATCAAAAAGATGATAAGACAGAAAAACTCGAATAAGAAAGTGCATCCCAAACCCAAAGATCCTCCAAAAACCAAACCTTTACACTATCACCAATTCAGTACCCTGGGCATGGGTGAAAAATAAAAAAGGACAAGAAACGCAAACAAATTTCTAAAGCCTCAGGGGAGGGCTGGATAGCACCAGGTCTAGCATCCTACCCATTCTGCTTAAATCCAAATTAACAAACAAGGTTATTTCTCACTGCTCAGTTCTACTGCTAAATAAAATGCCCATCCACAAGCAAAAACAATCGTTACTCCTCTCTGTTTGACTGCTAAATAGAACTAGTGTAAAAATATCATAATGGGATAAAATTTTGTGCTCTTAATAACACTTCTCCACCACAATAACGATCACTCCCATTAAATCTTGGTTATTTCTTCCTTACACATGTGGATCATCTTTCTCAAGAAAATCACTCCCATTTGTTGAACTCAAATGATTTTCTTCTTGTCGAAAAGAAAATCACTCCAATGAGATAAGTATGTAATTCTTCTAATGGGAATCTGTTATGGCAACTCAAGTTATCCCACATGATCATTTATCATCCAAAATTCCAAAACGTTGCCCTCAAAAAGCACCAAATTACTTGAGAGCATTAACCAAACTCTAAATGAAGAGATGTATCCTGGAGATGAGGATCAACTTTTTTCAAGAAAATCACTCCATTAGGTGTGTAATTCTTTTGAATGGAATCACTTACCTGTATCAAACCCGCCCCCCCCCCAAAAAAAAAAAAAAAAAAACAAATTCCTAAATGAAGAAACACTTAGAAAGGTCTATTCCTAGAGATGAGGATCAGCATTTTTCAAGAAAATTACTCCATTAGGTGTGTAATTGTTTTGAATGGGATAACTTATCCCATTTAAAGGACCCCCCTCCCCTTCTCACTCAAAAAAAAACAAAAAAAATTCAGGATCCATACTCAGGCTCCCTATCCCATGGAGCTAAATCAGTCAAAGGGCTGGACATTTCCATCCAAATCCAAGATGCACCAACATGATGGGCAATCACTAGCACAATGTTGTCAATGGCGAGACATTTCAATTGACCTAGCTTTGGTCCCCTTTTAGCCCTTTGTTAGTTTTACACGAATCAATAAAATAACCAACAGAAACTATGTGTTGTAGGTCAGTCAGTTTAAGGGATCTGAAGTCTGTGTGAAGCTTCAGCCATTACAGTGGAATTCTCATTGTGTACCACCTTTCAAACAGGCTGACATTCTAATTAGTCGTGTCAGATATAGATCCAAAAATTGAAATATAGTCCACAAAGTTGTAGCCCCTAGCCACATACTTATGGTCAATCTGAAAGGGCTTACTTTTTGGTGGAAATCAGAAAATGCTATGCCGTGACAAAAAAGATTTCCTTCCATCAAAACTAATGAATATTTGGTGAGGTGGTTTAGAAGGCGCTGGGCAGATGGGGATTCTCTTGGCGTTTGTTTTTCTTGGGATTTTTTATACACTACCCTGGGAGGGACAGCTGACCGCTTACTCGCAAAGCTTTTGTACTGAACAGAGACAAATTGTTAGGAAACCAAAAGAGAACAGTTGCTCTCAGTATTCTGGAAGACTGCCGCTGACTTCTCATCAGCAATTTTGAAGAAGTTTTACTGAAGTCAAGTTCAACAAGCAGTAAGGCACTACAATCTTTCTGATGTGGGAGTTCACAAAATCTGATTAAGATGTTTTGTAACACCATGCTCTACAACCCACCAACAATGCAATAACATCTAGAATTATGTGGATAACTTCTGAACATGTAATCATCAATTAATATACCCAAGTCAGATTCAACAGTTCAGCCACTCACATAAGGCATTAGGATTCCTAGCAACAATCTTTCCCCTCTTACTCATCCCTATCTAATAAGACACAAGATTCTATGAACATTGTGTATTCCAAGTCTGTCTATAATGAAGTGTATATAATTGTATTATCAAAGTTAAAAATTGATTCCTTTTTAAGTAAGCAATATCCAAAAACCAATTGTTTCCACTAAAAAAATGAAGGGATATTAGAATTTTGATCATCTCCTTTTTCTTTGTTTTTTCGATTGGTAATATTTAAATGTTGGATCTCCCTTATCCCACCTCAACACCTTACCACATGAACCAGGCTGCAGATGGGAGAATTTTGTTCATCTCCCTTTTCCTTTTTTCTTTTTTATTGGTAATATTTGATTTTTTTTTTCTTTTTTTTGGGATAGCAAAAGGAGATGACTTTGTTAGAGAAAGAAGAATGTACAAGAGGGAGAACAAGGAATCCTCCAAAACAGAAGACAGAAAAAAGAGAAAATAAAAATAAAGAAAAACTTGAACAATTAGACTTACAAAGCCAACCATTCCTGTTCGATACTGAAAACCTGACTCCTTTGAAACAACCAGCAGAAGCACACCAAAGTGAGGCCAAATAATGAATCTCCTCCCATAACAAAGATTCGTTCAGCTTTTTTTCCATAAATATATGAGCATTTATTTCAATCCATAAACCCCACAGAACTGCAAAAACCACACACCCAAAAGCATGAACATCCTTCCTTTTGCCAAAAGCAGCAAAAGAAGTGGCCAAAGTCCTCCACTAACTTCAGAAAAATCCAATTATCTTGCAAAAGACCAAAAAGCTTATTCCATATATTCCAAGCAGATGAGCAGTGAAAAAATAAATAAAATTGTGATGTTATGCCAAAACTATCACCACAAAGAAAACATATATAAGAAACAAGTGCCTTTGAAGGTCTCTTGCTCTGCAACAGAATGTTGGTGTTAAGTCTATTAAGAACAACCAACGCAGTAAAAGCCTTGATCTTCGAGGGAACTTTGACCTTCCAAATAATTCTATGGAGCGGAAAGGGAATGTTAGCATAAATCAAGTAATCATAAAAAATATTTGCAAGAATAAGCCCCCAAAGAGTCTAAAGACCAAGAACGCCTATCCACCCTAAAGCAAGGACAAGAAGTCCCCAATAGCATCAACAAAGAAGACAACTCCTCTGCCTCTCTATCATTAAGAGTTCTACGGAAATGGAAGTCCCAAGAAAATGAAAGATCTTCAGAAATCAAAAAGAATGAAATTACCTCAATATGATATAAACTCAAACGATAAAGACAAGGAAAAGAATATAATAAAGTAGCATTACCCACACAGAAATCTTCCCAAAAATGAGTACAAGAATCATTACTTAAGACAAACTTAGTGTGAGGAACAAAGAGGGGGTAGACCTAAGAAATACACCTCCACAGGCTTTTTGAAGAACATCTAATTCCTAAATTAGCATCCCAACCATTCACATGCATACCAAAATTCTTTTAATGACTCTATTCCAGAGATATGACTCCTTTCTGGGAAACCGCCCTAACTATTTAGCCAAAAGAGCAGTGTTTTTAGACATCAACTTAACAAGACATAAACGGACAAACCCCCCTCCAACCTAGATCTACAAACAGTCTCCCAGCTAACCAGGTGATCTCTCTTATCCCCAAGCCCGACCAAAGGAAATCTTACATGATTTTATAAATTTTAGGTTCTCCATTCACAATAACTCAGAGAAAAGCATTAGACAAACAACCCCTCATCCAAGTCCTCCATCTCTCCCCAAACCCTTCTAGCCAACACCTTGTCCATAAAATTCCTGCTAATATTTGAATGTATCTCCCTTATCCCATCCCAACACTTAACCACATAAGGCTTCCAAAGGGGGAATTTTGATCATCACCTTTTTCTTTTTTTCTTTTTTGATTGGTAATATTTGAATGTTGGATCTCGCTTGTCCCACCCCAACCCTTTAGCACATGAACCAGCTTCAGATCAGGGAATTCCATGATCTCCTACATTACTAGAAGGAACTTAAGACTATAAGAAACTCTTTTTCGCCCCACTAAGATTATCCAACAGTAATTTTAACATTATAACGAAGAATGTTTCATATGTAAGCAGCAGAATCTATAAGATAAAGCATCACATAATCCTTTTATCCTTCCATAATGATGCAGAAAAAAAATTTCCACATCATTTTAACCCAAATGATGAACATAATAGGAGGAAAATCAATCGTAAGTCGGTAACACATAACAAATCCAAGCAACCAAATTTTGGGATTGTTAAGATTTGATTAAAATGGATGACCGAACTTGTAGATAGGTCTCTCCCTCTATTTATAATACAAATTAAATACATTCTAATGACAATAATACCCTTACTAACTCTCACTAATTAACAGACTAACACACTTAATAATAATAATAGTAAAAGACATAAATAACCTCTAACACTCCCCCTCAAGTTGGAGCATAAATGTCATATGCTCTTAGCTTGTTAACAAATGAATTTAACACGAGCACCCACAAATGCTTTGGTAAACAAATTAGAAAGCTGCATATCCGACGTCACATAAGGGATAGTGTAATGAGCTTCTACACACAAGTTTTTCCTGAACAAAGTGGCAGTCAACTAAAATGTGCTTCGTTCGCTCATGAAAGATTGGGTTGGAGGTAAAATGAAGAGCAGCTTGATTATCTCATATCAACTTCATAGGTTGAGGATGAGAAATACCCAATTCTTCCAACATGGTTTTCAACCAAACAAGCTCACAAGCAGCGTAAGCCATAGCTCTATATTCTAATTCAGCACTTAACCTTGCCACCACAGTTTGTTTCTTACTCTTCCAAGAAACCAAATTACCACCAACCAACATACAATACCCAGTGCCCCCGGGCATAAGCTCAAGTGGTAAGGACTTGCGTTAGACGGTCTTGGACAAAGGTGAAGTCTGGGGTTCGAACCCTACCGCCTGTAGCGCACATCCGCGATTTACCTCCTACGTGTTAGTCGAGGGTACGACTAGTGTAGGTGTGGGATTAGTTTGGTGCGTAAGCCCAGGACACCCGGCGATATCAAAAAAAAAAAAGATACAATACCCAATTGTGGATCTCCAGTTGGAAGGCAACCCAGCACAATCTGCATCAGAGAATCCAGAAATTAACTCACAACATTTGTTGCAAAAGATATATCCGGCCAAGTGACTATGAGATAATTCAATTTTCCAACAAGTCTCCAGTATTGTCCAGAATTAGGTAGCAAATCACCCATATCTGACACTAACTATTAGGATCCATGGGTGTATCAACCAGTTTAGATCCCAACAATCCAGTTTCATCCAATAGATCAAGAACATACTTCCTTTGTGAAAAAATAGTTCCCATACAAGATCTAAATACTTCTATACCTAAGAAGTATTTCAACGATCTCAAATCTTTAATTTGAAACTTAGTATGTAGAAAAAGCTTGAGACTCTGAACACCTTTATCATCATCACCTTTAATAACAATATAATCCACATAAACAACAAGAAGGATCCTTCCTAATGAAATACGACGATAAAACATTAAATGATCTACAGCACATTGTCAAAGACCAAACTCAAGTACTATAGTACTGAAATGATCAAACCATGCACTAGGAGATTGTTTTAAATCATATAGAGCCTTACTGAGTCGAAACACTAAGCCCAACTCCCCTTGAGAAACAAACCTAGGTGGTTGCTCCATATAAACCTCCTCCTCAAGGTCACTATGCAAGAATGCATTTTTCACATCTAACTAACGCAGAGGCCAACGAGATCAACAGATGCACTCATGTAAGTTTGGCAACTCGAGAAAAAGTATTAGAATAATCCAAACCATACACTTGAGTGCATTCCTTAACAACAAGACAAGCCTTTAGATGAGCCACAAAACCATCAAGGTTGACTTTCACAGTGTAAACCCAACGACAACTAACCACAGACTTTTCAAGAGGATGAGGTACCAAGTCCCAAGTACCATTGTCATGTAAAGCATTCATCTCTTCAACCATAGCATCCCTCCACCTAAAATGGGCTAAGGCTTTCGAAACAGATTTAGGAAGGGTAGCATATGATAGAGCAGTAACAAAACAATAATAAGAGGGCGATAAAGAGTCATAACAAACATAGTTAGAAATGGGAAGTTGAGTACATGTGCATTTACCTTTCTGAACAACAATAGGAGGATCAACATCTTGGGGAGTATGATCATTAGACGAGGAAACCAAAGGCATAGTAGTAGAAACTAGAAGGGATTCTCTTCCTTGGAGTCGCCATCATGAATACACCTAAAATTAGGATGATTAAGACAATGAGAATGATTCAAACTACATGGAGACTCAGATGGTTGGTTGAGCAAGGACAGAAAAGTAGAATCTGGAATATTAGCCGAAGCAAGAGACTCATTGAGCTTAGAAGCACTCAGTTATTGGGTGTAATGAGGTGTAGACTCAAAGAAGGTAACATTAGCAGAAACAAAGAAGCGATGTAACACAGAACTATAACAAAGATATCCCTTTTGATTATATGAGTAGCCCAGAAAGATACATTTTATAGCACGAGGATCCAACTTATCCACCCTAGGAGCTAGTTGATGAACAAAGGACGCATACCCAAATATACGAGGAGGGAGAGAAAATAAAGGTGAATTAGGAAAGAGAATGGAGTAGGGAATTTTACCACTAAGAACAGAGGATGGCATTTTGTTGATGAGAAAACAAGCAGTAAGTACATCATCACTCCAAAACACTTTAGGTACATGCATTCGATAAAGTAAGGTGCGAGTTATTTCAAGAAGATGTCTATTTTTCCTCTCAGCAACCCCATCTTGAGGAGTATGGGCACAGGATGATTGATGAACAATACCAAACAGAGTCATATAAGTAGTGAATTGTGCACTAAAGTACACTTTAGCATTATCACTTCAAAGTATTCAAACTGGCAAACCAAATTGAATCTTTATTTAAAAAAAAAAGGCACAAAATATATGAAATAACTCATAACGATCTTTTATTAAATATAACCAAGTCATTCTTGAATAATCATCCGCAAAGGTTACAAAGTACCGAAAACCCAACTTGGACACAACCCCACTAGGACCCCAAACATCATAATGAACTAACATAAAAAGGCCTGCAGCCCGTTTATTGACTTGGGAAGCTAAAGGAACACGATGGTTCTTTCCAAACTGAAAAAACTCACAATCAAGACTAGACACAGAACTCAAACTAGGAACAAAACATTTTAACTTTTTCAATGAAGGGTGACCAAAACGACAACAAATTTGAAAAGGTGTGGTAGAAGTAGTGCAGGTGGTAGAAGGATATAGCGGCTCAAAGTGATAAAGTCCACCAACTTCACGCCCCCCGCCAATCGTCTTCCTCATCTTCAAATCCTGAATAACCACAAAATTAGAGGAGAATGTCACTAAACAATTCATGGATTTAGTAATTTTGCTAACGGACATAAGACTGAAAGGAAATTTGGGAATATATAAACTAAAGGAAGAGAAATATAAGAAGTGGGATTTACAATCCCAATTCCCTTAACTGCAGTGATGGATTTATCAACAAGAGTAACACAAGGTAAATTTGCAGGATATTGAAGAATGAAGAAGCTAGGTATACCTATGATATGATCTGTAGCATTGAAGTCTATGACCCAAGGCCTAGGACGAGAAGTACTGAATGATAGGCATACTGTGGGATCACCTGTTTGGGCAAGAGATGTCATGGGAAGAGAAGTTTGTTGTGACGCTTGATATTGCAGGAACTTGGAATACTCTTCCTTTGACATGGATACAGTGCGTTGCCCCCCACTCGGCCCCAAAGGTGAGGAGTCTGTGGTGGCTGTATTGGCAACACATGAAGATCTACCGCGAAGATCCCAACCTCTCAATAGTATTATTACTTCATCCACAATGAGTGCACTTGCAAGGAGTACCTCTATCTCGTCCGTCTCTACCACTACAACCACTCAAACTACCTCAATAACTTTTGCAGTTGTTTGGTAAAGAATTAGAATCACCCTATGTAGCGAAGGTTGTCCTCTCAAAGCCAAATGCAAGAGCAAGAGAATGCGTGCTAAAGTAAGCACAAAGAACACGAGAATAAATATCAGCAAATGATGGTAGCTCGACACTACTAAGTATCTAGGACTAGACTACCTCAAACTTGGGTCTCAAGTCTACTAGAACACAAAGAACTGTCATTTGCTCCCTCTACTTCTACATCTCAAGAACGTCGGCAATTATAGGTTACAGGACATTAAGCTCCTCATGAATATGCTTTCTCTCTCCAAATTAATTTGCAATACTCTTATCTCCTTATTGTAACTGAAAATAATCCTAAAATAAATTACACATACGTGTAATGTTACTAAAGTATAGAAGTTTGACATAATCTTAAATCTCCTTGCATGTATCTAGATACATACACATCCGTGCAACCTATGGCTCCATCGAATTCCATAATTGGGAACAATTAAGGCATCTTCTTGAGCCCACACGTCTTTTCTATTTTCATCAAAAGGATCAGATTGAAGCAAGTGGTTAGATTTTCCTAATCATGCTAAATAAACCTGAACTGCTTTAGACCATTGAACATAGTTCTTTCCATCCAACTTTTGAGTTGTTATTTGTGACATTGATGTAGGAAACAAATTTTTGGAATTTATAGACTCCATCCCAACACTCACAAATCAGCAACCACACCAATTTCAGACAAGAAAAACAGTCAAAACTAATTGGGACAATCACAAACTATGTGAAGCACCGACACAACCATGGACAAGGTGAACAACTCACCGACAGATATAGCGCTGCCACAGCCTTACAACTGAACATACGAATGCTGCCACTGCTCCAAAAAACTCACAAAGAAGCATTCACAAACCCTAAACAGATATTAATGGAATACCGCAACTGTATGGTCGAAAACAGTTGAATTTTTTAGCAAAAAACAGGCCTAACAGCTTGATAATATTGTTTAAAGAAGGAATCAGAACATGGCAGAGGGGGGAAAAAATGGTCGGAAATTCACTCACATGCTGGCGCGTGGGGTTGGCTTTTCCGGAATTTGGCCAGCGCATGGGTGCTCCTCTAACGATGGGGTTTTGTGGGGTTAGGCTTTGGGGGGTTTTGTTTATGGGTTTATGGTCGGTTTTTTGAAATAATGTGGGGTGAAGGTGGATCTGGGAAGGACAGCCAAGAGAATGGTGTTTTCTGGTGACAGTTGAGGGGGGAATAGGGTTTCAGTTGGATCACGCTTTGATAACATGTTAAGATTTGATTAAAATGAATGACCTAACTTGAAGATAGTTCTCTCCCTCTATTTATAATACAAATTAAATACATTCTAATGACAATAATATCCTTACTAACTCTCACTAATTAACATACTAACACAATAATAATAATGCTTAAAACACATAAATAACCTCTAAGAGGGACAAAATACAGGATTATTTCAAGTTTTGACAAATGTGTTAAGTGAATACTAACATGTACCATAACCCAACTAGCCATGAAAAAGGAGCTGCTGAGAAACCGTTATACCTCACTTGGCCTCCAATTTGCTATCAGCCTCCTTGAGCGCCCGGACAAGATGGATTATTCGATATTGCATTTTTGCATTTTCTGCAGCAAGCTTCTGAATCTCTTTCTGAGCCTGCAAGTTACAAGGAAAGAAATCATAACCAACTAGCAATTCTCCAAACAAAACGGAACAAAAAGATAAATGAGTACCACCTTTTCTCTCTCTGAGACTTGCTCTGCCTTCATATGTTCCAGCTTTGCCTGGAGTTCACTCAGGTTCTTCGAAAGCTCCTCTTTTCCGGTACCTTAATGAATTCCCAATTTGAAGGGGGGAAATTGAGAACCATAACCTCATCAATGCAACTGAAAAAGGGTTTGGTATAGTGCTAAGAACAAACCTTTCTTCATGGAAATGGCAGCTGCCACAGCTTCAAGTTTTGACAAGCGGTCCTTTTATACAAAAACATACTAGTCAGCACATGGCAGGATTCTGGTTTGAACCAGGAAAGTAGAAAATATCATAATCGATTTAACAAGGGTATTTCACTTCATTCACCAATAAACGTCCCCCCAGCTTCTCAAAAAAGATGTTTAGTCCAGAAAAGGACTCATTAACATCTAAATAGCAAGAAAATTTATCATGTTCTTCACAAAAGGAATTTGGATCAACATCTAAGTTCAATACAATCTGAAGATGCGCAAACTTAAAAATCCTTAATAGTTAATCTTCAATTAAAACGGGGGAGCTAAATGCCGAAATCAACAATACTTGAAGACTGATGGAAGAGTAATTGTATAATCAAACCTCTGCTTCAGCGGCACTTTTGAATAAGGGTTTCAAGGCGTCCTGCAGGTCTATTTGTTTCTTAGGCTCCGTCATTTTTTGAAGCTCTGGGCAACGGCTCTCCACAACGCTCTCCGACGGCGGACGGCAACGGCGGACGACGGAACAAGGACCTCCGTACTCCACTAAACACGGTTAATACCCTTACATATATACACAATTGTATTAAATATATACACTAAATTTTAAATCTTAATGTTTTTATAATTTTATATTTTTTGATAAAAAAACATATTTCATAACTTTATCATATTTAATTCAATTATTATTACAGAAATTATTAATTAGCTACAACTAAATATTAAATTTAATTCATATTTGTATGAGTAGATATATTGATTCAATTATTATGAACGATTACATAAATTATTAGTTTAATTGTAATTAATAATTGTAAAATTTGTAATTCAATTACTATTAACAATTACAAAAGATTTTAATTCAATAAAACAAAAATAAATTATAAAATTTATGAGATAATTTCAAATATTAATCATCCTATTGATTTTTTTCATATGAGCTTGAATATTTATGTCTGTGTCATTTAATATATCTAAAATTCTTAATATTTTATTTATCATTCCTATATCATTTATTTCATTTTCAGTTAATGGCAAAAAATAATAAAGCCTTCGAGACCACACACCAGATTTATTCAATCTCTCTCTCTCTCTCTCTCTCTCTCTCTCTCTATATATATATATATATATATATATAAAATATTAAATTAATATTTTAAAAAAACTAAATAATTTCCAACTTTGATAATTTATATAAAAATAATATTAAAAAATACTAGATTGCATCTTAGTTTGATGTTTTACATTATGTTAAGATATTTTTATAATGTTCTAAATTATTATTTCAAAATTTTTAAGGTAACAAAATAGTTTGTAAATTTAATTTTAAAAATACTATATGAACATAAATTAATTTCTAAGATATTTAAGTTAAACTATTCTTTAATAAAATAATAAGAAACAATTTTTCAATCTTAATGTGGATAATTAAATTTAAATCTGAGTAGAAACTGTTGAGATTTGAGATTGCAGGTGTGGAATCGTCGGCAGCAGCACCTTCCCTTGTAGCTTATGCTGAAATTGGGGACCTACAGTAAATGGATACCAATAACCCTTCACCTGCCTTGCCCACCATGGCTAACATTAAGCCACCATGTTTGAATTTTACTCTCTCTATATGGATATATATGTGTGTGGAGATTGTGCAGATGTGTTGTGTGTAGTGTGAGTGCTGTGAGTGCAGAGAGGTTGTACGCAGAGAGAATTGCAGTAAGAGAGAGAGAGAGAAAGAGAGAGACTGAGTGAGTTGAGCAGTGTGGCTCCTCCTTGTAATATTTCTTCCAATATAGTGTAGTGGTGTGTGCTCTGTGGACGTAGGTCGTTTCGACCGAACCACGTTATATCCGGTATTCCATTGTGGATGATTATTATTTTTTTTCTTCATGGGTGATTGTTGCTCCAGGCTTATCCCCAATAGAAACTATAGTTTTCTTCTAAAGAAAAGTACAGAGTATACATTTAGCATGAAAGGGAGAGGCTGAAATACGAGGTCAAAGAAAAAAGAATAAAGACAAGCAATAACATAACAAAAGATTAAAACAAGAAATTATTAAAACAAGGATTGCTACAACATCTTCCTTTTACATTGAAAAGAAATCTTTGGATGATTTCTGGAGGAACTTTGAAAGCATTTTTAATTACCCAGATATCGTAATGGAGAATTTTTAACTTACGGCTTAGTTAGTTCGAGAGAATAACTACTCGTTGAAATAAGATGGAATATAGTTTAAATTTTAGGTATCAAAAGAATAAGTACACTGTTATATGTGGTTCTTATACTTTTGTTTTGATAAGTAAAGAAAGAAGAAGGAAAAATATGAAGGGGACAGCACAACAGAACTCGTTGACGAAGGGCCTATGCTCGTCGACGAGGGAACAACAAAAGTTCGTCGACAAAGGCTCTGAAGCTCGTCGACGAATAATTACCGAGAACAAGAAAATTCAGACTTTTGGCATTGTCGACGAGAGCACTATATTCGTCAACGAAGGTTCTTCTTAGTCTCGTCGACGAAGCCCCCGTGTTCGTCGATGAGGGGCGCCTGGGCTGCAATAGTTTTCTGAAATTTTGAATTTTTGAACGTTGGGTGGTTGGGTAAACGGGGGGGAACCTACGAGAAAACTCTATATATGTCATCTGAGCATATTTTGAGAGTGAGAGTGATCATTATTGAAATGTATTGTGTACATTGTGATTTCCATAGTGAAATTTGTGTGTCTTTTGCTTCAGTGGATGTAGGCTTTGTCAAATCACGTAAATCTTTGTGTTGTTGTTTTTATTGGTTGAGTTATTTATTTCTTGTTGTTTATTCCGTTGTGCGATTTCATTATACGATCCATTTTCACAATAAATTGGTATCAAAGCGATTGTTGTTATGGTATCAGGATCGTCTTCTGCAAGATTTGACATTGTCAAATTTGATGGAATCAAAAACTTTGGTTTGTGGTAGAGGAGAGTAAAGGATATTCTTGTGCAACAGGGAATGACTAAGGTTCTACTTGGTGTTCAACCGGTTGGAATGGATGAGGCAAAATGGAGAGAATTGGAAGCAAAGGCTATTTCTACAATACATTTGTGTTTGGCCGATGAAGTTCTCTATCATGTGATGGAGGAGGATTCTCCAGCGGCTATGTGGCAAAAACTTGAAAGCCGGTATATGTCTAAATTTTTGTTGAACAAACTTTTTTCTTAAGCAAAGATTGTATTGGGGGAACACAATGAGGTCGTCTTATGGCATATGCATCTTAGGCATATAGGGGAACACGACATGAAGGAACTACACAAGAGGAAACTTTTGAAGGGCTTGAAATCATGTCAGATGGAATTTTGCAGAATTTGTGTTCTTGAAAAACATAACAGGGTAAAGTTCAGATCAGCTAAACACAAGACAAATGATATTCTGGATTATGTGCATTCAAATGTTTGGGGACCGGTTAGAGTTGCATCAAAGGGTGGACATGTGTATTATGTGAATTTAATTGATGATTACTCACGAAAGGTTTGGGTTTACTTCATGTGTCACAAATCAAGTACATTTGCCAAGTTTAAGATTTGGAAGGTTGAAGTGAAAAACCTGATAGGGAGGAGAATCAAATTCTTAAGGTCGAATAATGGGACCAAGTACGCTGATTCTCGGTTTATGGAGTTTTGTGCGGAGTAGGGCATCAAGAGACATTTTACAATTCATCGGACACCTCAGCAAAATGGTGTGGCAGAACGGATGAACCAGACTCTTTCTAAAAGGGCTTGGTGTCTCAGATTAAATGCAGGGCTATCGAAGAACTTCTGGGGCGAGACAGTGAGTATGACTTGTCTTCTAATAAACCGATCACCAAGGGCATCACTAGAGGGTAGAGTGGCAAAAGATATTTGGACGGGAAATGCAGTAGACTATTCCGGATTGAAGGTATTCGGGTGTCCAGCCTATGTTCACATATCTAGTGAGGAGAGGTCAAAGCCTGACCCAAAGTCTCGTCGTTGCATCTTTTTGGGATATCTAGAGGGTGTAAAGGGGTACAAGCTGTGGGACCCAATGGCAAATAAGGTGGTGATCAGTAGGGATGTAGTCTTTGATGAGAAGGCTATGGTGAAGCATACTCAAGAGTATGATGAATAGAAATAGGAGTGAGAAAGCTGGAGTAGTGATGAACATGTTGTGCAAGTGGAGTTGGATGCTCAGGGCAACACAAATGATCATGGCCCTATGGTTGCAGGGAGCTCTAGATTAGGAAACGAGCAAGTCGATGATATTCCTATACGGAGATCCAGATGCACTATCAGGCCTCCACCAAGGTGTGGATTTGAAGAGTTAGTATCTTCTGTTCTCCTTACTAGTTGCAATGATTCAACTACTTTTCAAGAGGCAGTGCATGGCTAAGAGAAAGATAAGTGGATGGGTGCGATAATTGAGGATATGAGATCATTACATAAGAACCAAACTTGGGATTTTGTGGAGCTTCCATATGAGAAGAGACCGATAGGTTGCAAATGGGTATATAGGAAGAAGGATGTAATTTCAGAAAATAAAGAGAGAAATTCAAGGTACGGTTGGTGGCAAAAGGATACTCACAGAAGAAGGGGATAGATTATGATGAGATATTTTCTATAATGGTCCAACATACTTCTATCAGAATTGTGTTGGGGTTGATAACCCATTATGATCCAAATTTGGAACAAATGGATGTGAAGACAGTGTTTCTTCACAGTGACTTGGAGAAATAAATCTATATGGTACAACAGGAGGGATTCATTGAATCGGAAAAAGAAAATTTAGTTTGCAGGTTGAAGAAATCTCTTTATGGGCTGAAACAGTCTCCAAGGCAATGGTATAAATGGTTTGATTTCTACATGATCAAGATTGGCTATAAGAGGTGTGAGTATGACTGTTGCGTATATGTGAACAAGCTTGAGGATGGTTCTCTTATTTTCTTGTTATTGTACGTCAATAACATATTGATAGCTACAAAGGATTTAACTGAGATGAATCAATTAAAGGACTTGTTGTATAAGAAATTTGACATTAAGGATCTTGACTCAACTAAGAAAATACTTGGGATGAAGATTCGTCGTGATAGAACTGCAAGGAGATTATGGCTATCTCAGGGTGGTTATGTACAAAAAGTGTTGGAGCGGTTTGGCATGACTGGTGCAAGACCGGTGTGTACACCTCTAGCGAATCATTTCAAGTTATCTACTGCAGATTGCCCAAGTAAGGATGAGGAAATCTGGGACATGTCAAAGGTCCCCTATGCTAGTGCTGTGGGGAGTTTGATGTATGTCATGGTGTATACGAGGCCAGATTTGGCTCATGCGGCGAGCATGGTAAGTAAGTTTCTTTCTAATCCAAGAAGGCAACATTGGGAAGCCATCAAATGGATACTTAGATACTTACGGGGTACATCGGGATATGACATCATGTTCGGTAAGTAACAGGGTTGTCCCTCAGTTATGGGGTTTGTTGATGCTGATTATGCCGGAGATATAGATGACAGGAGGTTTACAATAGGATATGTGTTTACCCTGTAGGAGGACCGGTGTGTTGGAAATCCATGGTACAGTCTCTAGTAGCATTATCCACGACTGAGGTGGAATATATGGCAGTTGCTGACACTGCAAGGGAAGTCTTATAGGTTACTGGTTTAGTTAGAGAGCTGGGGTTACAGCAAGATGGAGTGGTGTTGCATTGTGATAGTTAGAGTGTCATTTACTTGGTGAAGAATCAGATATACCATGTTAGAACCAAGCACATTGTTGTGAGGTTCCACAGGGTTTGAGAATTGATTGCTTCGGGTGAGTTTGTGTTGGAGAAAGTTCACACGTCTGAAAATGCAGCAAATATTCTGACGAAATCAGTTACTTCTAAGAAGTTTAAGCATTACTTGGACTTACTCCATGTCTCCAAGTGATAGAAGCAAGACATACCCAAACAAGCGTTTCAAGTTCAAGGTGGAGCAATTAGACATGTTTTTGGGATTCTCCTAAGGGGCGTACAATCGCCAAGGTGGAGATTGTTGTTTGTGGTGTGACTTTTATACTTTGAATTTCGTAAACAAAGAAGAAAGATAAACATGAAGGAGTAGCACAGCAGGGGCTCGTCGATGAGTGCCCTGTGATCGTCGACGAGGAGATAGCAAGGACTCGTTGACAAGTGTCATGTGCTCTTCGACGAGAAGATCCCGAGAGGGCCAAAAGTTCATAGTTTCTGAGATACCAAGAGTAGAAAAATGGGATCGTTGACAAGTGGAATGATTCGTCGACGAGTGCTCTTCTTGGTCTCGTCGACGAGAAGTTCTGGGCTACGACCAATTTTTTGAATTTTGAATTTAAATGTTGGGTTGGTTGGGTAACCTCCGAGAGAATGTTATATATGTCATTTTGGGCATGTATTGAGAGGTGTGTGATCATTTGAGAAGTGTACACACTTTGTAATTTTCATAGTGAAATTTGTATGTCATTGTTTACATGGATGTAGGCTTTACCGAACCACGCAAATCTTGTTGTTATTCTTGTTCTAGTTGTGTTGCATTTACTTGTTGTTTTTATTCCGCTGTACATCTTAGGTATTCGATCCATATCTCAACACTATCTCATTCCAACTAAACATGTTATTAGGGTTTTCAACAAAGTAGGATTTAAGGGATGTTTGAACTTTGAAATACGTTGTTAAAACCCTAAAGCCTATATCTAATTCCATGGTTTAATTTTGTGATGTAATACGTACGAAATTGAAATTGCTTTTGTTATGTAATACATACAAAATTGAAATTTCAATGACACAGTGAGATATCTCAAGGTATTACTTGGCTATAACACAATATACCTTCAGAATTTCTTTTCTTTCACTTCTTGTATCGCCATGGGCAGATCCACAAAAATTCGTATGAAGGTTTAAAACAAGATATATTTTGGAATTGCACCTATTCAATTTATTGCTACACAAATCTAACTCCAAATAGAGAAAATTTAGTAAATTGATTTCAAATTTTTTAAAAATAAAAAATAAAAAGAAAAGAGGAAAGAAAACCCAATTGAGGAAATCGGCTGACCTTTTTATCAGTACCCGAATCCATAAATAGGGATTTAGCTCTAACCTGAAAAAATGAGAATCAAGATTATGGTTATTATCTTTTGGTGATCATTTCACATTCAAGTTGATCTACCACATGAATGTGAAATAACTACCTAAAGATGATCACTAAACTACTTTGCCTGTTAAATTAATAATAAAGCTAGGCCAAGATGGACTCTGGCTGGTGCCATAATTGGTTTAGCTGACAAAATTAACAGCAAGATGGCTCTAATGGTCAACCCAAAAGAGGAATTAACGGAAGGGAGCTGGCTCACCAGTTCAAATGTTAGGGCTTTGCTGTATTTTAAATGGGTTAGGGTTGGGTTAAGCCATGCAGGGTCAGGCTATTAGATTCATCAGGTCAAGTTCTGCCAACTTTTCAACAGTCACAATCTATTCAAAGCCAGCATAAAACCATTTTAACTAAAATTTCCATGAACCGAGTCAATACACAATCCATTACAAAACCAGTGTGCTCCTGTTTCAAGTATGCAGTACATCTAATAAGGGCATCTATGAAGTTACTGCTCCCTCATTGCCCTTCTCCTTTGCCGTGGCAAACATATGAAGGCTGAGTGGCTGACCAAGAAGTGAAGGCCTGTAGAAAGCATGGCTTTGTGCAATTTCGATGCGATCCCGGGGATCATTCAACGTTTCATCCCTCAAAGCTTGAAGAATTGCTTGTGATGGTTGCTCCCTGAATTTCCAAGATCAATCAAAAGCTTAGGATTGGATTCATAGATGATGACTGCAATGTTAAAACAACCAAGGGGTAGGCTCCCCACAATTTCATAGGAGCTCCCATGGGCACTGGCCATTTGTTTCAACTAAAGTTGGCAGACCCAATGTGTCTTTTACGGGCAATCTATTTCTATGTATTATTTGTTACAAACACTCAGGTTCACCAAATGAACACAAAAAATAAAAATTGAGGTTCTTGCATATCATCAGTGGTGAAAATATAAGAACTAGGATTTACCTTGTTATCAGTATTCTATACAGTGTCTTTAAGATGGGGCATAGCTCAGCGGGCGCAACAGGCTTGTTTTCTCCAGGATGTAACACACTTAAGCTGGACTGACTAAGAAGTTCATAAAATGCTCCAACTGCAGAGACACCCTGGAAGGAGATGACACAGTCAATTTATTTTCTGGAAAGTTGAAGTTAGGATAGTCAACATTTTCCAGAATAGAAAGTGCCATTTTTCATAATTTGTATGGACACCCCATTTGCATGTTATTCAATTGTGTAATTGAATAACAATGCTATGAGCGTACCAACGTTGCAATCATAGAGTCGCATTTCATACAACATCGCTGTTTCCTCCAAGTTCAAGATTTTATTTTCAGTTCATATAAAGTATAATCAGAACATACATTTCAGGGATTTTTCCTCCTCCCCACGATGAATCTAACCATTGAGTTAATTTTCCACTTCTCTTACTCTACATGCCTAAAAATGAAAGATACATAAAGAAGTGACAAGGGATGCACTTTGCTTCTTCTTTTTTTTTTTTGCTCTGCAGATATGCTTAAGAGGATATATCTATTCAATTTAGAAAGATGCTTCATGAAGTGATTAAAGTCCACACCAAGAAAAAAGAGCTTTAACAGCATTTATGGAAAATAACTAGATTAATTTACAACCTTCTAGCACCAGAAAAGAAAAAAAGATGCTTCATGAAGTCCACAAAGAAAAGCTTTAATAGCATTTATGGAAAATAACCAGATTAAAGCACAACCTTCTAGCACATAAATTCTGATTAGAAATGTTCAGTGAATGATGTTTCTGAAGAAACTATTCAGGGCTAATTTGTTACAGCAGCCAGAGATTGTAGACCACTTTTTCAAGAAAAGTGGAGCTTGTATTTGAAAAATTTTAAAAGTTGTCTCATTTAGGAAAAGAAGTATCTAAGGTAGGACACTTAGGCCCCGAAGCACAATATGTTCACATTAGATTTTTCCACCCCTTTAGATTGGTAAATTTGAAATCCACTAGAAATTATTCAAGAAACTGTTAGCAATCATTCTTCCTCTATGCCACATCAATTGCAGACATTAGGATTTGTCTTTTTGTCTTGGGATTCAAGTTATGTGAAATTCAAGAAATTGAGCTTGTATTTGGCAGTTCATTTCCATATCTTGGAATTCAATTCTAAATTCATCAGTTTCTATTGCAACTATACAGCAGAATTGTTATTGAATGCTCCATTTCCAATTCAACACCCAATTCCATGAGAACTGAATAATAACTTGATAAACATTGTTGTGCTGCTACATAATAGCCTAAGCTTTTAGGTAGAGTGGTGACTTAACACAACCAAAGTACCAAACATATTCTAAACTGTTAATTAACTTAGTATGCTGAATTTTGGACATGAGTTCAATATGGAGAAGTTTAATAGTCAGGTAGTCAAATAAGTATCAGTACCTGAATCATTCCCTTACCGCTGATGCTATCCCCCATATCCAGGCTCAGCTCCCCCTTAGCTAACATCTGGCCATACCAAGCATTACGACCCTTCAACAAGGTCACGTAAGTGTCAGCCAGCAAAGGACCAGCTAGCTTCTCAGGTTCTTCAGCCAACAAATGAGTAATAAATATCATCTCTGATGTACAATGTGCAAAATATACTGATTTGCTGGTGGCACTCTCTTTGGTTAGAGCTGCTACCATTCCTAAGAAAACAAACGTAACAATTGAGTTTGTCAAATCCAAATTAAATGACATGCATAAGCAATTATAACAAATAAAATAATGTAGTTTTGATTTTTACAGTGTGTTTATTTGAACTTTAAACATTAAAAAAAATTTATCCTGGGCAAATTTCTTTCCTATAGCTTGAGAAATATAAGTAAATTTCTGTGATTGGGCTAATCAAGAAAAAAAAATATTTCAACCATGCAAGCATATGTATAAATAATGAAATATTTTACAATTCTAGCATTGAAAACTGGAGATCTCAACAAGAGGCAGCCACAAAAAATTAAATTAAAGAAAACAAAACTTGGACCGCATACAAGCTAGGGTCCAATCCCAAAGCTTAAGAGGTGATATCCAACTAGTATGGCTTTATTTTCCACACTTAATCAATGTGGCGTTCACCAATGCCCCCCTCTCATCCATGCCAAAACCAAAACCACAAAAACGGGCCTGGCACTATCAGACCCATGTCAGACCATCCACTCTTCTGTATACTATCAATAAATAGATCAAAAGCACAAAATTATTCATAACATAGGTTACTGACAGGTAGCCCCCCAATTTTTAAGTAAGGTTACAAGTATTCAACTGATATTGGAACTATCAAAATCATCCATTACAGACCAACGTAAAAATTTTACAAAATGAAAAATGGACTTCAAATTATGGTATGGCGAACATATTGAAGTTAAACTGTTAAACATCACAGAACAAACTGACCATCAATCCCAGCTCTTGTTCAATCAACTAAAATTATATTTGCAGTAAAAAACTGCACCCTGGGAACTCTAATTGAATAAGTCCTGTTGGGAATAAAGAACAAATTCCCGAAACCTGTGAGAAACAAAATAGAGAAAAAATAACGCCAAAGAAAAAAAACAATCACACGCACAAGACAATATTTACGTGGTTCGGTAATTTTGCCTACGTCCACGGAGTTGCAGGGATTTCAATATTATCAAGAAGAAAACACAGAGAGTGCGGCAATACAATGCTCTCCCTCTCGCTCTCTCGCAGGTACAACCACACGAACCTAAATCACCCAAAAGCAATCCTTTTCTATATGTTGCGCCTAGGGTTCCATTCCGAATGGTCTCCAAAATTTTCCCGGGGGCAACCCCCACGAGTACGACTTGTGCCCTTAGGATAGAAATCTCTAATTAAATAGAGGTTGGGTCGTCATACAAATTAAAACACAACTAAAAGCCCAACAAGTCCCTTAGTCCATCAGTGTGCAGAAAGATGATGAACCAGTGTTCCGCAGTTTAAGCCTATTGTAATTGTTAAATCCCTTCTTTCCTCAAAACTGTTCTCACAGTTAAGGCTCCACTCTACTATCTCTCTTTTGTCTTTTTTCCGAGTAGTTAAGGCTCTACCATAAAAATGCCAATTGTGTTAATATATGTACTAAAATAAAAATACTGTTTTCCTTTCTGAAAGACTGAAAGTCTTAAACCTGTCATATTTCTTCGTAGTGGTTTCATTTATTTTTCCAAGTCAATTGATTCTAAATACTGATCCTGTTATCTTTTTGAGATATTTCCATTAATCACCCAAGCAAAACAAACAAAAAATCAAACATTTTGCACTACCTCTGGCAAATTTCACTGCTATCTTTTTTGTTTTATTTTTTAATTCTTTTATAAAGACAGAAAATGCGCATCAGAATATTACTCTAAGCCAACGATTTTTTCCCTATGTTAGCTTACAACAGGACAGTTGAATATGAAACATAATGTGTCTCTCAATACGTTAAATTTTATTCATTCATCGACACATCACTGAACATAAAGTTGTCATCTGTGATAAAAACTATGGCTAATATGAAGAGCAACATATTTCCTCAAATTTTTAGAACAGAAAATAAAGAGCAGTTCACCAACTTAGATGCCCAGATGATGGATTTTTCATTTAAATGAAAATCAGCTGGATAAGCTTCCTCAAAATACATAGCACATGCACAGACACATGCATGGATGCACACAAACAAAGAGTGTAAGGCAACATATGCTATATACATAAATGCAAGAACTCAGTGACCCAAAAATTTCTCAGCAGGAAATTTCCTGCATTCAGTTTCCTTCTAACCACCTAAGACAAGCAATGACATTTAATCAATTGAAGGAGCACTCAAACATTGTGAAATTCCTACACTGGTGGGAAACTTTAACTGTAAATTTTTTCCAGCATAATATGAAGCAGTTTCTGATATAGGAAAACGGATGGTATGCTTGTCAGCTGAAAAATGTACAAGGTGAGACTCCTCAGAATTGACATCTTAATCTGCAAACTCTATCACCTTACACATAATGCCTTTGTTATATATTACTTTATATTAGTATATTTGAAGCTATATCTCCATTATCCTATCCAATCCAACAACTACTTCAAGGACAATTGTTGTATATTATTATTAGGTGCACACATAAGAAACCAACTCAAAACCCACTTCACATATCCACTTCTGGAATACTAATAAAAATTAGGAAAAATTGTTGGTCAGCCATTAAAAATAATTTTTTGAAAAAAAAATAATTAGAATTTCTCAAATCCTAAATAAAGAACCCAAGAACCCATCTATCCTAAGCTCAGCTCCCTCTAGACCTGAATTTTTGTCCCTAACCAAGAGAGCATCTATAATCATGTAAGAAGCTTCAGTTTTTGTGAGAGCATGTACAAAGAACAACTTGTAATCCACCAGACCACCAGCAAAATTAGGTAGTTTAACTGCATAAACCTAGTGATGAAAAGATAAAAAAGCTAACACTTACCTGCACCAATGGCATAGACATTCTTTAAGCCACCCATTACTTCATGAGTAACGAGGTCACTGTTGTCCCATACAATGAAATGGGGTTGTCTTAAAAACTTTGCAAGAGGTTTTCTCCACTTTTCAGCCCCACATATTCGCGCATTGGCATATTCCTTGTTGTAAATTTCTGAGGCAATATTTGGTCCACCAAGATATAAAATGTTTTCTATAGGAATTCCAGCTGCCAGAAATTTATAGCAAGGTTTAGAAAGAGGGCGAAGTACATGCACACACAGACGCACACACATACACACACACACACACACACACACACACACATAGTACAACAAGAGGTAAAAAACCAAAACTAAAATAACTACTTTTGTTTACTCATGAGTGCATTTAAAATGTACAAAGCTATGAATGGTCATCAGAAACCAGTAATTTGGAATACTGATGTTAGGAACACAAGTTTTTATTTCTGCAATCCCCAAAAGTAGACAGTATCGTTAACCACAATTCAATTTTAAAAACAAGGATGAATCTGACAATAAAATTCCTAAATACAATTATACTTTAATTACAAAAAAAGGGTGAATGCTTATAATGACATAATGAGAATCCTAATCCTAATTTACATTTAAAATTGGGATAAGGATCGAGATAAGCTGACAATGAGCTATTAAAAAATTTAGAACACATTAACAAATATCAATTAACATTAATACCAAATTCAGTAATGCTAGACATGTCAAATGATCAATTCACTTAAAGCCTAAGCTATTAGGAATAGTTCCCAATATCTATGCCCTTGCATGCAAAAGCTTAGTTGTCCTAAATTTTTATTTCAATAAGAAGACTGCGGATCATCAGGATCAAACTCTAGACCTTTTGGTCAAAGAGAATCTGAACCATGTAAAAGAATCAATTCAATTAACGGCTTAAGCTATTAGGTGAGGGGCCCATGAATGATTTTTAATAAATCTCGCAAGACATTTCCACTCAAATATTGTGATAACTTTCATTAAATATAAAATAAAATCAATCTATAAGATCTTAAATGACCATGAAAATGTGTCTCATGAACAACAAAGAGGATAAAAGGTTAGCCCTTGGAAAATTTTAAATAACTGATTCTTATGTTCTCACTCATGCTAAATTTGCCATTCTATGTGAGCAGCCAATCTTAAAAATTATGTATTCCTTTTATATCCAATCTTTCCCACTTAAACAAGCCAGCAATTGTTTGCCTGAATTCAACAATGTAAATAAGCTCCCACTCCTGCACCTCCGCTTGCTGCTCTCACCGATCAGCCTTATTTTAATTTAACCAAGAATCCTCTTAATTGAGAAGCACAAAACTGGCCATTATTGAGAACCTAACCTTTTATATTTTTTCTAATTATTCTGTGAATGCATGCACTTGCACACACTCAAAAGTATGCAAGAACATCAGTACACAAAAAAAATTTCATCCATGATTTCACATGGATAGAACCACATCAAAAAACATTAGTTCAGCAGAGAACATAAAAAATTTTCATTTAGCTCATGTGAAGTAAATAAAGCCAATATTAAAATATGAAGGCAGATAAATGGAAGAATAAAAACTTTACTTGCTTGATTGATCATTTGTGTGGGAGTAATTATATGGGGGACAGGTTCCAGTGCAGCCTCTATGCCCTTTGCCAGAGAGATAATAATGGGCACTGTGATTCTCTCCTTCCAATAATGGCTGATCTCTTCAAACACCTCACAAGTTTCAGTTGAAGGCAAACCATTCACCACAATATCAGCATCCCAAACAGCTTCCTGCAAGTTTGTCACAACCTTTAAAGGACATAAAGGGGTATCAATCATGTTTAAGCAGAATCCATCCTTCAAAATCTCGTCTGCATAGAGTGTCCGATCGCCCAATCTGGCCTCTACATACTTTAGATATGCACACCTCCGGATCAACCTCCTCAAAACATTCTCCCTTGAATTGATCACTTCAAAGAGATGTTCGGCTGTGGCTCTATCAACTGCTCTTCCAGGCCGTCTCCATATCCTAATTTGCACCTTATCTCGAAATTGTCCGTAGCTATCCTGCAGCAGAGCTGCAAAAACACTGCCCCAAGCACCTGCTCCAACACCAACTATCCTCAATGAATCACCATCAGCCTTGCCAAGAAGGCAACGGAGTTCATCAAGCTTCTCTTCCATGCCATTGTGATTCTGAAAAGACCCATTTGAGTACAAATTATGACTCTTCACCTCAATACTTCCAACCATCTTCTTCCAATTTAAAAAATCAGTGCCAACAAGTCAAGAGATGAAAACAACAAAAAACAAAACTACAACTCTTCAATTATATAGAAGATCTGCTCTCTCTTGTGTGGTTCCTGTAAATTCTGCCCCTCTTTTTGATTGAAGTTGAAATTTTCACATGAACTCGAAGAACCCACCTCTGGTATTTATATGGGTTTTCCTCCTCTCTCTTGTGTGGTTCCTGTAAATTCTGCCCCTTTTTTGATTGAAGTTGAAATTTTCACATGAACTCGAAGAACCCACCCCTGGTATTTATATGGGTTTTCCTCCCTCAATCCCACATTACCCAATTTCCGCTCAAACCACAAGTTTCCACTTCCCCAGTTATAAGGAAATCGGAAGAGCAAATCTTTTTGGTAGATTTTTTCACCTAAACCAAGACTAATTCTTGATCTTTCCCCGCAAATTTTAAGTGCCAATAAAAGGGAACAACTCAGACGCCAATGTACTCTCTGTAGAATTAAATCTTGGGGGTTATTAAACACGAGCCAAACAATATGTATATTGGAATAGAACTTTGTTTTCACCGTCAGAGTTTGTTCATCTGCCAAACCTACACAAGCCCAAAAAAGGGCAGAGAAAAAATCAAAATTCAACCTATTTCGTGTCGGGTAGTACAAAGAGGTAGTACCAATTTGGGAGGTGTTTGCTTCAATTCTTGTCAGCTAGCCAAGACCCACCAGAGATTTGAACACTTCTCTACTTCTGACGCGGATTTTAGCAAATGCCCCAAGTCCCACCATAGATATAAAGCTGTAAACACAAGAGGTGCATGCAGCTGAGAAAGTAAAATGAAAACAATTGCATTAAGCTCATCAGCTGCAATCCCATTTGTAAATTGTAAAATCCAACTTTGCAGAGAGAGAGAGAGAGAGAGAGAGAGGCATTGATTGAAGCAGTTGGAGCTGAGTTGAATTGGGTAGCATGCCGAAAACATTCATTAGGTTTAGAGTGCTGCCAACTTCCCCAACGGTCATTAATGTTGGGGGTGACTTGGTCTGCCGTGCTCGGATCATCCCTCTGTTTCCTTGTGGGCATGGCCAACTGATCCAGTGATCCTGCCACGTTTCATCTTTGCATTGATTCCTTAACCTTTTGATTGACAGGAGTTACATTCAAATTGAATTATACTTACTTAGTCAGCGTTAAGAGGCACCTACAACTAATATATATAATAAATAATTTAGTGGTATTAGTCACAGATTTTATTTCGGTAGCTATTCACCATTCACTTCAATAATGAATAGACTTCAAATATCAAATTTTATGTTTAAAAGATTAGCATTCAAACACTGTAAACAAATTCTGCACAATTATTTACATAATTTATCTTATACTAATTCAATAACATCCATATTCTCATACTTCATTATTATTCTTATTTGCTATTTTATAATACATAATGATTATAAGATAATTCAAATATTAAGATAATTTAAATATTAAAATCAATTATAACAATACAAAATTAAAATAATATATTATTTTAATATGAAACTAAATATAAACACAACCATACTATTAATAAAAAAAAAGTGCGTAGGAAAATCATAATTAGAATTTACTATTTCATTAAATATTACCATTAAAATATGTAATATAAATAATATTTTGGTGTAACTTTTTTATGTGTTTTTACTAAGATTAATTATCATCTATATGTAGTTCAATGATTAGTTTTAACAATAATATCACAATTTAGCACATTATTTTATATTATTTGTTCAGTATAATTGACAACTATTGATAAATTCATATGAATAATATAATATTTATAAAAATTGCATGTTGTATGAAAAACTTCAATAATATTATGAACATGTACATATGATATAAATTTATTTGAGATTGAAAAATAATAACTTACTTATAATATATGTAAACAAAAATGTAATACGGTATATATATTTCTATAATTTTGATAAATATTAATTAAAATTAATTCTATGATTTTCGTGAAGAAAAATTATATTGTATAGTATATATTTATTAAATTTTAAAAATAATTCCAACCATTTTTACCCTGTCAATAAATTCTTCTAATGGAATTTTCAGAATGATAAATGACAAATCTCGCTACCATAAAAGAATTTATTTCTCGATTTATTACGCAAAATAATTTATTTTCCGATATATCATTTTAAAAAATATATATATTAAAAGAATTTATTTTCCGATTTATTACGCAGAAGAATTTATTTCCTAATTTATCATTTTTAAAAAATATATATATTAAATAATATCTTTTTTGGGAAAATAATTCCCGAAATGATACGTGGCAAATCTCGCTATTTGAAGTAGAGAGATTACGTCAGGGTTATTCTGGAAATTATTTTCTCAAGAAATGTATTATTTAATATATTTTTTAAAAAAAAAAGAAGATAAATCGGGAAAAAGCTCCTAGAAATTTGCATGAGAATAAAAGAAAGAAAAAAAATTATGAACACATGCATTCTCCTTTCTCATACTATTGAACTCACTCGTTCTTTCTTTAATTTTTATCGACGAATAAAAAGAACTTATCTTACCCTATTACATCTCATTTTAAGTGTTTATAAAAAATTTGAATCTTAAAAATTATAAAATGAAAATCTACCTTTAGACTTATTAGTTTATCATTTTATTTTTTAAAATAAGAAGAGAAGTTTTAATTTTATTAGGTTCATAGTGGAGACTTTTGTACCATTTATTTATGATATTTGTAGTTAGTCATTTACTCTATATGGGTAGGTATTGTTGGGATAGTGTGGCATTTTAATGGGTGGTTGGGTAGTGTTATGAAACCTTAAGCATATAAAAATATTATATAGAAGCTCATAAGAAAAGAAACCCAAACAAGTTTTGTATACTACATTTAAAAAAATAATAATAATAATAATAATGTAATCTTCATTTAAAAAAAATCACGAATTTATGAATATTGAGGGCCTCGAACCTTAGAAAAATCAATTCAAAGGCACGAATGTTGTATTTATTTTACGGCTAAGACTAGCTAGACTTGGCAGCTTTGACGAAATACTTGTAGTCTACCTTTGATGTAACAAAGGTGTATTAACAATGTATCATAGCTCGGCGCACTCAAAACGCAATTGCGAAGAAAAATCAACGACGACTACACCAAACTGTCGACGATTACATCAAATCGTTGACGATTTCATCAAATCATCGACGGTCACATTTGTCCGCTGCAGATTTAAATAACAAAGATCCGAAGCAAATTATCATAATAAAGACTAAAAGTGTCAAAGATCCAAAGTCACTTGTCTAGTGATCATATATATCAACAAATTAGAACCTATTAATTCAAAAAAGAGGATATATGGTAACAATTCAATTTTTATCTCAAATCATGGGATTTATAATTTTTCGTTTATTGTCTCATATAATCATGTATAAATACTCATGCTTGTATCCTCTCTAAAGTATGTAGTGTTCATAGTTCAGTTATTTGAATAAAAAATATCATCGTTCTTCTTGTTTCAATTTTTCTTTAAGGTGAATATAAGACATTAATTTGGGGACTGACAAAGGCATAAGAACAAAAAGAATAAAATAAAAAATTTCATTCATGTCTGTATCCTAGATAAAACACGGGACTTAAGAATGATTTGGTGTTATTTTTTTTTTTTTTATATTTTCATTGGTGTATAGTGAATAAATAAACATGATAATATATTTATTTATGTTACTAGTTTTCTTTTCTATTTTTAATTTTCAATTTTTGTGGCAAAAACTGCAAACTAAATTTTCATGGATTTCGATCAATTATTATGTAAAGTAATTTAATATTCAAAATTGACTTTGTGGATTAAGTCATTCATTTTGTACAAAAAATTTTGTTAATATATATTTATTTATTTATTTATTGTGACTTTTATCACAATCGCTGGATCGTCTTTAAATCCAACGATTGTGTGGTGTCATATATATATGTTTGTAAGCCATGGGAAAAAGAGTGTATTGCTTGTCATTTTATACAAGGAGAGCTAGAGGGGGTTTTTTCTCTAGGAAGATTTTTTCTTCACCGGTTTGACAGGTGAAGGGGTGTATAAGGGATTTGGTATCGGGGAGAGTCTGATCAGATATTGTACTGTCATCGTTTTATAGTAGATTTTTCCCCAGGTGCACGCTCCGTGGACGTAGGCAATCTTGTCAAACCACGTAAAATCTCTCGTCTTCATTTTTTTTGTGAATGTTCTTTGTGTTATTTATTTTGTTGATCAGAAGATTAAAATTGCTACGCGTCAACAAGTGGTATCAGAGCACGATTTTGATTGGGTGTAGATATGATAGATTAGATCAAATTGAAAGAAATTTTTTGGATTGTTTTTCCACGAGAGTGCTCAATATCAGAGCGGTTCGTTCAGATCATATTGAGATACGCAAATTCATATCAGGTGTTGGAAAATTATTCCAAAATTTTTCTGTCACGACCTGCTCATTTTTCCACTTTTTTTTATATAACATCAAATCATAAAATCAATACTACATATCCCACAATCCAGCTCAGCAGGTCATCATCCACGTGGACCCATGGGTACCAGGTGTATAACAGAACATACAGCAGAAGCTTACGCAGCAGAAAGTATAAAATCATATACATCTCATCATAATGTACATAACACATACCAGAGTACTACAAACACTCTCTCTCAGTATATACATGTAATGACCTGCTTAATTAATTCATTTTTTTTTTTTTTTATACTCTGATACCACCTACGATATTAACCTAAGCAGCAAGAAGCGTAAATCATAATAAACATATCCATACAATATAATACCAGAGTTATATACATATCACTGTTTTCCCAAAATATAAATACATCTCTTCCCCAAAAATACCCTCAACTAGCTAGGGTTAATACAAAAAAAAAATCCGACTCTGTACTCACTTTGCTGACAGGGCACTACAGACGCCCCTCTACTTGCGAGCCTAATTTGCTTGCCTACCTGGATCACCTGAAAAATGTTTCAACACTGGGATGAGCCAACGCTCAGTAAGAAGAAATATGTTATTACTAGTGTGTGGCAAATGAACTACTATATATCATGAAATCTGTTTTATATAAACATGAATAATTGAGTACCAAAGTACAGTACAAGTAATAAAGCACACCACCCCTTTTCCCTATTGCTTAACATATCAGTATTATGGTTATAATTCAAAATACTTCTAGTGTATATAGTAGGATCCCTGTTTTTGTAAATCAATACGTAAATAATAGTAACTGAAACTGTTCCCTGTGGCTATCTGTGTCATGACATGCCCCTCATGACGAGGTTGTGCGGCCCGTAGGCGGGATTTACCCTGGCTGGCCAACCAGGAATAAATCACTGAACTCCGTCAGTCGACCTGCCCTCCTCAACCCATATCTGGATGGGGAGCCTAACCTCTTCTAGGGCCTAGGTGGTCGACCGTACCACGTATATCTGAATAGGTGGTTGCACTCATAAAGTAACATAGTATCTGTAGCAACAATACCGTGCTCTGTAACTACAAGTCCAACAGGGTCTGATATCGTATAATATATTTCTATATACATGTCTATTTGATTTACTATGATTCTGAAGTACTAAAATAACCATGATATTGCGTATCGTACTGAAATCTGAATAATCATAACATGGAACTGCATATTCGTAATACTGGAGTTCGTGTTATCATGGTACTGAAATATCGTAAAATCATGGTATTAGAATTCGTATAATCATGGTATTGAAATGTGTATAATCATAATACTGAAATTCGTAAAATCATGAAACTAAATTCATAAACATATCCCTGTACTATATACATAATCATAAGCCACACCATACTAAAATACATAATTTTCGTAAATAAATAAACTGCATAATATTCAAAACTTTCCTAGCATAGCATATTTCCCTTACCTAACTAGTGGAAAGCTCCTAGGGAATACAAGCCTAACACCCGCAGGGCCTCCTACAAAACACCCTGAAACCAATATTTTTCAAAACTAAACATCAGTATTTTCCTACCTACATTATTTCCTATAACTGCCTTGAGGCCAAAAAGTGGCTAAAAGGGCTTACCCTGAATTTGGGATGATTTCCAACTCTAATTTCTCGACGATCCGCTCCGGCAGATTCGCGGAGAACTCCGCCAGGAGCGTCGTGGTAGCTTCGGATCGTCGATCCGGCGACCGGTGGGGCCGAAAATGAAGAGAGAGGGAGAGGGAGTCGTAGGAGAGAGAGAGAGAGAGAGAGCGGCGAGAGAGTGACAAAATCCCGATTTTCTCCATATTTATAGGGTCAGGTTCATCAATGAGTCCTTCACAAAATTTGTCGACGAGGCCTTGTGTTCATCGACAAAATTCAGAGCAGCCCAAACCTCCTCTTGGTATTTTCTCATCAACAAAGCCCTGTGTTCGTCGACGAAATTATGAAGACCTTCGTCGACGAGACCCTGCGTTCGTCGACGAAGTTGAGCAATTTCCTTGAGATTATTATTATTTAATATTATCTCCAAAATGCAATGTTGTCGACGAAGTCTACGGTCTCCTTCTGTTTCTATATCTATTTTCTCTCCCTCTTATTATTAAAATGCTATTTTTCTTCGGGTCACTACAATACATCCCAAAAATCTACGGACAATTCCTACAAAAATCTAACTGTCCCTACCAAGACTCACCATTCCAACAAGGGCAGATAACTGCTTTATATTAGCGGGGCCTTTCCCGCTCTCCTATCTGGGGCTCGTGAAAAGTTAATGAAATTTAGGGGTGAGACACCTCTCAGTAAGGGAAATAAACTAATACTAGTGTGTGGCAACATAAATATTTCGTGTTCAACATATATCATATATAACACATTTAGTACTGGTTATCAAATCTGGGAAAACATGTATATATCAAATCATAGCATAACATACTTCATTTCTTAAGCATACCTCATCTCATATCATAATAATAATATCATAAAACAATCCCTGGTAGGTTAGCTGGCTGTTGTCATGTATTACCCGCACATGACTGGATTGTGTGGCCCGAAGGCGGGACCTGACAATGGTTGGCCGACCACTGCCAAGTCAATAGTCTAGTTTGTAGGTCCAATGGGTCTACTCAGACTGGTCCGTACACTAGGGGCGATAATAGCACACTTCTTGAAAATAACCACATCGACCATCCAATCTCACACCACTCCGTACAGCGGCGTTAACACAGATATCATGATCATGGAGACCATGGACACATAGCAACGGTACCGTGCAAGTGCTAGCGTAGACCAAGTCAACCAGGTTCTGATATTATATACATATAATGAAACCGTGATACATAAATATCTCATATCATTTATTTTCACATCAATCATATCATTTCACATATATACGTGTATCATGAAAATCATCAGCCCATATGCCGGTATTACACATTTTATCATAGCTCGGCCCGTACGCCAGCTACACATAGCACAACCCGCACGCTGGCAAATCGTAATCACGTAGCACAGCCAGTACGCCGGCAAATCACATCACATAGCACGACCCGTATGCTGGCAAATCACATCACATAAAAATCTTAGCCCGTACGCCGGTTTTCCATCATAAAAATCCATATCATACACATTCCTAAAAAACAGTATTTCACAATATTTTTACTTATGCCACACAACAGATTTTCCACATATTCAACATACGATCATTTTCACAGTCTTTTGCAAATATAAAACATATATATATATATATATATATATATATATATAAACATATACGTTTTCCATAAATCAAATGATAAGTATATATATATATAAGCATTTTCTCAAAAACAGAAACTAACTTAGTTTATCTTCTTACCTGATTCCAAAACAGCCCCTAAGAAAGTCTTTCCCGCCCCCGCAGGGTTCCTAACTCAACACCCTGAAAATGAAAACTCACAGAATTAAACTTTAGTATTTCAACGTATATAACATTTCTTTTAACTATCATTAAGTCAAATCCGGCTTAAAAGTCTCACCTCAACTTAGGGATGATTCCCAACGTTTCCGATCAACACCTCTGGAAACGAAAACTCCCAATATTAAACTTTATTATTTTAACGCATAAAACACTTTTCTCAACTGTTACAAACCCAAAAATTGAGTATTAAACCTTACCCTGGATTTGGGATGGTTTCCAACTTTGTTTTCTAGACGATCCGCTCTGGCAAACTTGTAGAGAACTTCACCGGGAGCATCGTGGTAGCCTCAAATCTTCGATCCGGTGACTGGCAGGGCCAAAATTGAAGAGAGAGAGAGAGAGAGAGAGAATACCGAAGAGAGGTGAGAGAGAGGGAAGTTAGCTTAATTAAGAAGTTAAATCCGGATTTTCTCATATTTATAAAACAGTGGATTTCGTCAACGAGCCCGACCTTCGTTGACGAGTCCTTCACAAATTTCATCGACGAAATCTGCTCCTCGTAGAAGAAATTCAGTCGGCTAAAAAACCCCTCTCTGTATTTTCTCATCAACGAAACCCTGTGTTCGTCGACGAAATTCTTAAAGCCTTCGTCGACAAAACCCTGTGTTAGTCGACGAAGCTTGGCAGCTTCTTTCTGTTTCTTTTTCCTATTCCTCTTTCTTTATTATTTAAATTTCATTTAAAATCCGGGTTGTTACATTTTCAATTGAAGAAGGATCATTTTTTCAATTGCAGGTGTGAAAAAAAAATTCAGAAGGAAAAAATATGAAGAAGATGATGAACCGTGCCAAAATTGGGTGACAGACCCGAATTCAGAATTAGGTCGGGTACGGAACGCAACGGGTTGACACGCGAATCAAGAGGCTGAGTTGTGGGTTGGATCCAAGCAGAACCTGGTGGGTTAAGGTGTGAGTCAGAATTCGAGTCGGCTAGAACACGTATGGGTCGCATGTGTAGTGGATCAGGGATCTAGGTCGAGCAGAACGGGTCGAACTCAACAACCGGGTTGAGGTGCGGATCCTCCCTGTGGAACACTATTGTGACGCTGACGTCAAAGGAGAGAGAAAAAAAATTTAATGGCGAGTACTTCGACAGCCAAGTTTTAGGTGGAGCCTTTTAATGGAAAAAATAATTTCAGTTTGTGGCAGAGCACTGTGAAGGATGTGTTGGTCCAACATGGACAGATTAAAGCATTGAACGGGAAAGACAAGAAGCCAAAGACCATGTCAGATGATCAGTGGGAGGAGCTGGAAATGAAAGCGGTAAGTACCATTCGCTTAAGTTTAGCTCCAAAAATTAAATATAGTGTGTTGAATGAAACATCACCATCTGAGCTTTGGAAAAAATTGGAGAATAAAATATGTAACGCCCCGAACCCTTAAACCCGGTCCACTGCGTTATACTTGATAAAATCTTGATAATTCATAAATCAATACATACGCAGTGAAAAACATAAACATAATCTCTATATATATAATACCAGAGTTTACTATTTCTACATATAATCCATATTAACCATTTATCCACCTGCATTTCCATATATACACATATCTCCAAAACATTTCAGTATTCACAATCATTCCTTTCTCAGCAGACTTAAAACATAAAATCATAAAACATAAAATATTTACATCCCTAAAATATTATAAAAAATATACCCTTTCTCTTTGTAATCCTCAAAAATGCTAAAAACCCTCGAGCTCTCTAAGCCCAACCTCGAGGATGTCCTGAAAAAGAAATATTCATATTCGGGTGAGACACATCTTAGTAAAGAAAGAAATAATATATTAAAAACAGCGTGTGACTAACATGAGATTTATAGATATAATTTTAATAACATTTGCAAAATGTTATTTTAACACTGAAACCATTCTCTAAACCTAATCAATCACATGCAAAGATTTAACCCATGAGATTTCCCAAGAATAGGAGTGATTACCTGCCCATGCAAGTAGCACTCCTCTGTTCTGATACTTAGGCAACCCTAGGGTCGCTGCTAAAGCATACCACATCACACACCTTACTCAGTAAGCCCTCAAGTATTAAATTGATCTCGGACTCACACAATTCAAACAAAGGTTTACCAGCGAAGGCCCCAAGGATAGGGAAATCTACCCACCCATACAAGTAGGTTCTCTCTACCCTAATACGTTATGCAGCTATTGCCACATCTGAAGTTATTAGCGCACTCGCCTTTCTCACCAAGCCCTCAGGCGGCGAAGAGTGCACCCCGTCCAATCATAACATGTTCTACGTGCATATATACTTCTAATATCATAATACATTATTCTTTCTGTCATTATTCAATCATTCACATTTGTTCATATTCATAGCTTAAACATTTCATTACATTTCACTTTAAGTAACTCTTTTCCATTTTCATTGTTCACATTTCACATTTCATTCCATTATCATTTCATTCATTCGTACTACAACTGGTCTTTAGCCGTCATCAGCTAGTCCACATAGAAATGCGCTAAAATCTGCTAACACAACTCCTTTTAGCTGTCATCAATTAGTCCACATAAAAATGCCCTAGAATCTACTAACACGACTTTCGGCTGTCATACATTTACATGGTTGCATTAACATACACAAGCAGCATGGTTCATATCATATTTTATTCTCAATGCATTACTTACTTAGTCTGCATCTCATACATTTAACATATATTTGTATAGAACTTACATTTACTCATGCTACATAATTTAGCAATAAAATTCATACATTGCTTGTAAAATGAGCCAACCAACAGTTAATGTTTATATACTGAAAATACTTTTCATTTCTTATATAATTATCCTAAAAATATTTTCCACTTTCATCAGTTCATTTTCGTATATATGTATCTAATAAACAACCCTAAGCTTGAAAAACATAATTTAAATGGTTGGCATTTTAAACTCATACTGAAACATATACATGCATATATGACACAATTCATTTTCTATTAAATTTATAAAAATTCTGGTTTAAAATATATTTTTCCCTTTATTTGACTTCTAAACTACGCCGGCAGGATCCCCGAATTGATACCCACAGCGTTCACTTGGACCCTAAATCAAAAACCCTAGTTTAAGTAAAATAAATCCCAATCTTAAGAAAAATACTTATTTAATACTTCCTAGACTCCAAATAACAGTATTCGTTAAGAAATTCCTAAAATAACTCACTTACCCTGATTTTGGGATGTTTCCCAAACCTCTCAAACCAACGATCAGCTCCTACAACCTTGAAGAGAACGATCCTACAAACCTTGTGGTGGTTCTAGATTGTTAAACCGAGTTAAATCCAGCCCAATATCAAAGAGAGAAGGGTGGAGATCCGTTTTTTAGAGAGAGAGAGAGAGTGAGTGAAATCCCAAAATTTCTCGTTGAAATGAAGGAAAACTCTATTTATAGGTAGGGCTTCGTCAACGAGACACGTGGGTTCGTCGACGAAGCATTGAAGAGACTTCATTGATGAGAAGATACATTCGTTGACGAAATTCAAAGTTTCGAATTTACTCTCTTGGGATTCCTTCGTCGACGAGGAATGTAATTCGTTGACGATCTATAGAGGACACTCGTCAACGAAGATAGAACATTCGTCGACGAGGCCTGCTATTCTTGCTCTTATTTCTTTCCTTTTTCCCCTATTATCCATTAATCCATTCCATTTATTATATTTCCTAAATATTTTATATTTTTAATTTTCGGGTCATTATATTCTTCCCTCCTTAAGAAATTTTGTCCTCGAAATTTTACTAACTAATCATCCTTTCACATTACTTAAATTCATTTGTTAACTATAACTATAAGAACTCAGCATATATATCATCATATAATTCATTCAACTATTCTTCATTAAATTAAATCATCATTATCTTAAATATAATCTCATACCTGTATCCCTGATGGCATCCTCCTTAGCCTTACACATACAATCGGGGTGGAGCACCTCTCCCAAGTGGTACTTGCTGTTTTCTCCGATCCTGGTGTTAAACAGATACTATAGGTAATGGTTCCTGACAATTTTTCTTGATATGTCCAGGCTTTTCACACCTGTAACAATTTGGAGTGCCAAACCAAAATTCACCTTTATACCTTTTATTACACTTCGAGCATATAGAGTCCACTGTCTCTTTTCCTTTCTTCGCTAATCTCTAACTGGCGTCAGACTGAAAACTAGATGGTGCAGGTCTCTTCTTCTGCTCTAAAGACTTAGTGCTACTCTGGATACTCTTCTCCAACATCGAGGCCTTATCAACTAATTCTGAAAAACACTAGACCTGAAACCCAACCACCAGCTCGTAGATTTTGCACCTCAGGCCTTTCTCAAATTTCTAGGTTTTCCTTACCTCATTTGGGATAAAAAAATGGAGCGAAACGCGACAATTCCACAAATTTAGCACATACTCCACAATCGTCATATCCCCCTTGGTCAGATTAGTAAACTTCTCAATCTTCTCCTCTCTGATAGATGAAGGAAAATACTTGTCAAAGAACAGCTCCTTGAATCTCTCCCAGGTAAGAGCTATCTTTACCACCCTCTGATCCTCTAGCAACTTCGCAGAAAGCCATCAGCGCTTCGCCTCTCCATTCATTTTGAATGCAGCATAACAGACCTTTTGCTCGTTCATGTAGTCGAGTACAACCATGATCTCTTCTATTTCTTGTACCCAATTCTCTGCAGGCACTGGATCAGGTCCTCCTGTACAGGCTGGAGGGTTCATCTTCATAAATTCCTTAATGTTGCAATCCTGTTCTGCAAGTGGACAGTTCTGTTCTTTTGGATCCTTCTTCATCTCTACCTTAACCTGGTGAGTGATACCCCACAGTACCTTAGAGGTATCTATTTCTTCTTCAATAGAAGTTACTGATCCTCTCTTCCATCAACCTCTAAATTCTCATCTCCAGAATCCATCCTGAAAATAGGACAAAGAAGAGATAAGAATTCCATATCATAACCTCAAACAACATAATAATTAAATTAAATCCAATACAAATCCAAAATCTCCATATAAGGACCAATCTCACGTCTAAGAAACATCACCGTCGGTGGATTTACCGTGGTTTTCTGAAACCATCGACTGAATCAGAAAATCACAAAAGTCCGCCAAAGGATTTCTGCCTCCAAGTTATAAGACAAAATCATATACTTCCCTAAACCTAATCTAACCTTTCCATCTAAAATCCTTATCCTAACTAATTCTTATACTCTTGTATAAATCATTTCCTAAGTTCTCAAAATATAATCCCCAAAATCATTGCTCTAATACCAAAATGTAACACCCCAAACCTTTAAACCCGGTCCGGTGCATTATACCTAATAAAATCCTGATAATCCATAAATCAATACATACGCAGCAGAAAACATAAATATAATCTCTATATGTATAATACCAGAGTTTACTATTTCTACATATAATCCATATTAACCATTTATCCACCTGCATTTCCATATATACACATATCTCCAAAACATTTCAGTATTCACAATCATTCCTTTCTCAGCAGACTTAAAACATAAAATCATAAAACATAAAATATTTACATCCCCAAAATATTATAAAAAATATACCCTTTCTCTTTGTAATCCTCAAAAATGCTAAAAACCCTTGAGTTCTCTAAGTCCGGCCTCGAGGATGTCCTGAAAAAAGAAATATTCATATTCGGGTGACATATATATCTCAGTAAGGGAAGAAACAATATATTAAAAATAATGTGTGGCTAATATGAGATTTATAGATATCATTTTAATAACATTTGCAAAATGTTATCATAACACTGAAACCATTCTCTGAACCTAATTAATCACATACAAAGATTTAACCCACAAGATTTCCCAAGGATAAGGTTGATTACCCACCCATGCAAGTAGCACCACTTTGCTCTTACACTTAGGCAACCCTGGGGTCATTGCTGAAGCATACCAGGACACTCACCTTACTCAGTAAGCCCTCAAGTATTAAATTGATCTTGTACTCATACAGTTCATACAAAGGTTTACCAGCAAAGGCCCCAACGATAGGGAAATATACCCACCCATACAAGTAGGTTCCCTTTACCCTAGTACGTTATGCAGCTATTGCCACATCTGAAATTACTAGCGCACTCGCCTTTCTCAGCAAGCCCTCAGGCGAAGAGTGCGCCCCACCCAATCATAACATGTTCTATGTGCATAAATACTTCTAATATCGTAATACATTATTCTTTCTGTCATTATTCAATCATTCACATATGTTCATGTTTATAACTTAAACATTTCATTACATTTCACTTTAAGTGACTTTTTTTCATTTTCATTGTTCACATATCACATTTCATTCCATTGTCATTTCATTCCATTTTCATTTCATTTATTTGTACTACAGCTGGTATTTAGTTGTCATCAGTTAGTCTACATAGAAATGCGCTAGAATCTACTAACACAACTCCTTTTAACTATCATCAATTAGTCCACATAAAAATGCATTAGAATCTGCTAACACGACTTTCGGCTGTCATACATTTACATGATTGCATTAACATACACAAGCATCATAGTTCATATCATATTATATTCTTAATGCATTACTTACTTAGCTTATATCTCATACATTTAACATATATTTGCACAGAACTTACATTTACTCATGCTACACAATTTAGCAATAAAATTCATACATTACCTATAAAATTAGTCAACCAACATTTAACGTTTATATACTTAAAATACCTTTCATTTCTTACATAATTATCTTAAAAATATTTTCCACTTTCATCGGTTCATTTTTGCATATACGTATCTAATAAACAACCCTAATCTCGAAAAACATAATTTAAATGGTTGGCATTTTAAACTCATATCGAAATATATACACATATATATGACACAATTCATTTTCCATTAAACTCATAAAAATTCTAGTTTAATATATATTTTTCCCCTTACCTGACTTCTGAATGGTAGGATCCCCGAATTGATACCCATGACATTCACTTGGACCCTAAATCAAAAACCCTAGTTTAATTAAAATAAATCCCAATTGACTCAAATCTTAAGAAAAATACTTATTTAATACTTCCTAGACTCCAAATAACAATATTCATTAAGAAATTTCCAAAATAACTCACTTACCCTGATTTTGGGATGTTTCCAAACCTCTCAAACCAACAATCAGCTCCTACAACCTTGACGAGAATGATCCTGCGAACCTCATGGTGGTTCCGGATCATTAAACCGAGTCAAATCCTGCTTGAAATCGTAGAGAGAAGGGTTGAGATCTTTTTTTAGAGAGAGAGAGAGAGTGAAATCTTGAAATTTCTCACTGAAATAAAGAAAAACTCTATTTATAGGTAGGGCTTCGTCGACGAGACATGTGGGTTCGTCAATGAACCACTGAAGAGACTTCGTTGACAAGAAGATACATTTGTTGACAAAATTCAGAGTTTCAAATTTACTCTCTCGATATTCCTTCATCAACGAGGAACGTAATTCGTCAAGGATCTATAGAAGGACACTCATTGATGAAGACAGAGCATTCGTTGATGAGGCTTGCTATTCTTCCTCTTATTTCTTTCCTTTTTCCCCTATTATCCATTAATCCATTTCATTTATTATATTTCCTAATTATTTTATATTTTTAATTTCCAGGTCATTACAATTTTTATGTCCAAGTCCTTAGTTAATAGACTGTATTTGAAGAAACAATTGTATCAGTTAAGGATAACTGAGGGCACAAAAATCAGAGACCACCTAAATTATTTTAATAAAATAATCATGCAGTTGCTGAGTATTGAGGTAAAAATTGAGGAGGAAGATAAAGTACTGATTTTGTTGTATTCGCTTCCCAGTTCACTTGATACTTTAAAAACCACACTACTGCTAGGTAAGGAGACTCTTACAGTGATGAGGTGACTACTGCCATTCTGGAGAGTGAGAATTTTCACTAATCAGATTATCTAGGACATAGAGAAGGGTTGGTGGCTAAGGGTGAGCCTAGCCAATAGCAGGACAAGAGTTCTAGCAGGGGTAATTGGAATTAAAGGAAATATCGATCCAAGTCCAGGGGTAAGAATGGGAACTAGAGGAGTGGTTGTTTTTATTGTGGGAAAGAAGGGCGTATGAAGAAGGACCGCCTATGGAGGAAAAGAGATTTAGAGGAAAAAAACAGGAAGAAGACTGAGCACGCTACTATAGTTGTAACGACCTACCTATTTTTTTTCTATATATATATATATATATATATATTTCATATATAACAACATACATAATAATCCTGAAATTCTGCTAAACTGCAATAGTCATAATCAACTCGGACCCATGGGTGTCGAGGATAAACCTGTCATATATCTCTAATACCTAACAGCGAAAAATATAAATTATATACATGTCATACACAACACCATAAACCATACGAGAGTTCTACTAAATCTGTCATATGTATACAAACTTCCACAGAAGGACCCAAAAAGTATTCTAGGATCATAACCCAAAAATCAATCTGACCCTAACTCAACTACTAACCCTTCTGACAGGGTACCACGGTCAACCTCTACTGCTGCAGGGCTTTATCCACCCTTCTACCTGGATTTCTTGAAATGTTTGTAATAATGGGGTGAGACACCTCTTAGTAAGGGAGATAAACTATTATCAGTGTGTGGCAATATAAGTATTCTCGTGATAAATATAAACAGTACATAATTTATATTTGGTAAAAATTGTTTGTATGATTTCTGAATAAACATAATTAATCGTAACATAACATACCATACCGTATTTCTGAATCATGTAAATCATCTTATATAACTGTATAATATTTGAAATATTAACCAAGATGGATAGCTAACTGATGTCATGTCTTACCCCCCACATGATAGGGTTGTGAGGCCCAAAGGCGGGACCTAGCAATGGTTAACCGACCACGCTAAGTTAACATAAGTCTGTAAGTATGGTGGGCTTGACCCACCTGGTCCGGACTGCCAGTGGGACACCTGCATTACCATGAAGCCACATCAACTGCCATCTCCCACACTCTATCTGAGATGTGTGGTAGTACTAACATAAACATAAACTTGAACATATAGCTATAGTATCGTGCTTCGTGAAACTAAACTAAGTCATCTGAGTTCTGATATCATATAGTACGTTCCAAATATTGATACATGACTGCTCTTTGTTATCTAAGATCTGCACTGGTATCTCCTCATAAGCCAGTGAATCTTCGAACTCTATTTCTACATAACTGACCATGTGGGAGGGATCTGGAACATATTTCCTCATCATGGAAACATGAAATACGTCATGTATTTTAGATAAAACTGGTGGTAAAGTTAATTGGTGGGCAGCTGACCCCACTCTCTCAAGTATCTCGAAAGGGCCAATAATTTAACGACCTCAAATTCCTTAATATAAAATGTAACATAATAAATAGAATGGTCAACCCGAACCCGTGGGTAACAGGGACATCTGTCAATCACAGCGGAAACCTAAGCAGCAGCAAGCATAAAATCTAAATCATTCATCCATCAAGTATAATACCAGAGTTTACTATAACATCATAATACTGTAATTATATACATCTTCCAAAACATCAAAATAACTCTAGGATCAAACACAAAATACTCCTGATCCTAATACAAAATTTTACCCTCCTAACAGGGTAATATTACTGACTCAACGGCGGCCACGACCCGCCGGTCCCTCAAGGTCTCCTGAAAAATACATTTAGTTCGGGGGTGAAACACTTCTCAGTAAGGGAAAATAAACTAAATACAGTTGTGTGGCAACATGAACATTTAATGCAATTATACATATACAGTACATTTCATATATCGGTAAACATTCATCATAACATACTAAATTCTCATATACTTTTATATTTATTAATAAATCATAATGTACATAAAACATATGTTATAACTGATAATACTGAAAACATACCCAAGATGAATAGCTAGTTAATGTCATGTATTACCCCCCATGACGGGTTGTGCAGCTCGAAGGCGGGACCCGACAATGGCTGGTCGACCACTACCAAGTCAAAAATGTTTGTAAGTATGATGGGCCCGCCACACCCTGGTCTAGACTGCTAGGTGGACGTCCACACTTTATTGAAAGCCACATCGACTATCCATCTCCCACCCCCTCATGGAGTGGTTATCACTAATCTGAACATAGATATCTGATCTATATAGCTACGATACCATGCTCCTGAACTGAACTAAACTAACATTCGGGTTCTGATAATATATAGTACATGATTATATAGCATCTTTCATAATTTTGGCCTTGTGCCAAACATTTCATAATTACGGCCTCGTGCCGAACATATCATAATTATGGCCTCGTGCCGAACATATCATACATATTGTTCTGAAATTAAATCAATTACCATGCATTTCAAAATCATCATAATATATTGTACTCTTTCATAATTTCACAAAACATATTTCATTCGTATCATCGTCGTATCATGATATTCTTCCATGGAAAATAATATTCATGCCATACATTTGTTGTATAAAACCATGCATTATATTCTAAAAATCATAATTTCTGGCATCTCATACATATATATATATACGTTTCATCACATTAGCAGTATTTTTCTCAAACGTACATTTATTCCATAGTATTCAAATACCGTAAATACTTTCAAGAAATCAAGTTACTCATAAATAATAATAATTTGCGTGAAAAGTAACTGCTTTAGTTTATTCCCTTACCTGACTACTGAGAAAGCCCCCTAAAATATCCTAACCTAACACCCATAGGATTTTTGATCAAAACCCTAAAAATGAAAACTCACAGTACTAAACTTCAGTATTTCTATGTGTACATCGTTTCCTATAACTACCGTAAGGTCAAATTTGGCTTAAAAAGCCTTACCTCAACTTAGGGATGATTTCCAACTTGCTTTCACCAACGATCCGCTCCGGCAGATTTGGAGAGAACTTCCCCAGGAGCGTCGTGGTGACTTCGGATTGTCGATCCGACGTAAATCTGACCCAAAATCAAGGAGAGAGAGAGAGAAAGGACCGAAAGGGAGAGAGAGAAAATGAAAGATGGCTTAATTGTGAAGTAAAATCTGGATTTTTCTATATTTATAGAACTAGATTCGTCGACGAGCCACGTCATTCGTTGACGAATCCTTTAATAATTTCGTCGACAAAATTCAATCGGCTCAAAATCTCTCTCGATATTTCTTCATCAACGAATTCTCTTATACCCTCGTCAACAAATCCCCTGTATTCGTCAACAAAGCCTTGATGATTCCCCTCGGTTATTCCTTCTAAAGTGCAATGTCGTCGACGAAGTCGACTTCCTCCTTCTGTTACTGTTTCCAATTCCCTTCCTCTTTATTATTTAAATTCCATTTTTATTTGGGTTGTCACAAATAAACCTAGGGCTTAGTTTACCCTTCCTCCCAAACCTCATAATTCCTTTCAATGGCACTATTTTCAAAAATACATGGTCTCCCACTTCGAATTCCAACTTCCGGCAGCGATTATCTGCATAACTTTTCTGCTGACTTTGAGCTGCACTAATTCTATTTCTAATAAGTCGGACTTTATCGTACGCCTGCTGCACTATTTCTAGTCCCAAAACTCGCCTCTCACCTATCTCATCCCAACATAAAGGAGAATGACATCTCCTACCATATAGCGCCTCGTAAGGGTCCATGTCGATGCTAGTATGATAGTTGTTATTGTATGCAAACTCTACCAGCGGCATATACTGGGTCCAACTACCCCTGAAATCCAGCACACGAGCCCAGAGCATATTGCAATGCTCGACCCGCCACGTGGGGCCCGGGGTGCAACTTTAGCGACGTCTGTGTACCTGATAATAAACTCATCATATAAAATACAGCGAAAATAAAAGATACAATCTCCAAAAATCCATTACCAGAGTTCTATACTACCTTTATACATGAATAAATTCATTTTCTCATAATTACATCCCATAAAAATAAACAAAAATAAAATCTCTATCTATACACACTACCTACATAAATTTACACCATTAGCTCGGCTCCTCTAGCCTACTAGACCCGATCTCTAGGATTTCTTGAAAACACAGTTTGTAAAGTAGGGGTGAAGCACAGCTCAGTAAAGGAAAGACTAAATTAATATCAGTGTGTGGCCAGCATGCATTTAGTGTACATAAAATAGCCAGTTCACTAAGTAGATAAACACATTTATGAAATCATTTTTATTTTAAACTCACATACATAATTCGCCGAGGATAGGGAAGATTACCTACCCATACACTCACACACACAATTACGCACACATTATTGCTATTAGGGCACTCACCTTTCTCAACAAGCCCTTGAAATTATCATATTAATTATTCATATTCACATAAATTAGCAGATATGCATATAAGACACTTCCTGTGACAAACACGTCATTTACTTCCCCCATGGCACGGGTTGTGTGGCTCGAAGGCTGGACTAAGTCTGGTTGATCAGCCCAAACAAAGTAAAAAAAAACAACATCCACTTCAAACACATCTGCAGGCATCCACAGCAAAGCTGCAGGTTCGATGCCCTTACTTCAACCTCACACAGGCAGTCGGCTAGGACCCCCTACACTTTTATCCAGACAGTGTAGGTACACATGGTCTAACTAGAAACAGTACTGTACTCATAATACACGGGTCCCCAGGGTTCCTAAAGCATATCATACAATTTAGATAATAGAAATCACCATTTAAAATATCAATTTACATATATTTCCTTATTCCAAAAACCTGGCCCCCCGCTATACAATCCGGTTCACAACCATTTAAATAAAACCCTAGCCCTCCGCCATCAAATAATAATCCTAGTCCTTGGCCAATCAAACAATACTCAGCCACTGGCCTTTATTTCAAAATCATGCATTTTTCACAAACAGTTTCAGTATTTTTCACAACAATTCCAGTATTTCACAAACAGTTCCAGTATTTCGCAAACAGTCTCAAATTCAGTTAAACAATAAATTCTACCAAATAATCATCAGCCATACAATTTCCATATTTAAACATAACCATATAAACAACCAAACTTTCCACCGTTCGTTTTTATTTAAAATACCATACCATATATCCTAGGTTTGTAAAATCCATTTTGAACGGTTGGTTTTTGAAATAACCTTTAAATTTTTAAATATATATATATATATGTTTGTATATATAACAATTTAATCAGTTCATATATATATATATATATATATATATATAACAATTTAATCAGTTCATATTTAACAAAATTTTGACGTAACTTAATCCCCTTACCTAATTCCTGAAAAGTCCAATACAACCCCGATCTACGCTCCACGGCGTTCAAAACCCCTAAAACCCTGAAATTCAAATTTCACCATATTATTCGTCACAATCCCTAGAATAACTTTCCTTAAAATCCCCCTAGGTTATGAATACCTTAAATAGCCTAATAAAGCCTAACTTATTAAACTTACCCCCAATTTAGAGTTGGTGCCCCAGAACTCCAACTTGAAAACCCGCTCTAGTTAGATTGTAAAGAATCTCCCCATAAATCTCCTAAAAATTTTCATTCGTTAATTGGGCTTAAGATTTAAGAAAAATTGAGGTAAGAGTGAGAATTTGCCTTACCCCAAGAGATATGCCTACGTCGCTCCTACGACAAATCCTCTCCGGTAGATATGTCGGCGGCAAAGAATGGAGTCCAGCAGTATTTTTGAATTTCTAATCAGCCGAATATTGGAGAAAAAATTGAGGAGAGTGGGAGAGAAGATGAGAAGTAGGAGAGACAAGATTCACGGGGGGAGACTCTGTTCGCTGAACTGAGATTTCAATTGAAATCTCAAGAAGCTTCAGCTTCCTTCTACTTTTGTTATATATATAATATATATTATTATAATATTATATTATTTAATTAATAATTATTATTATTTAAATTAAAAATTAATTTTTTTATTTTTTAATTTTATTTTTTTTTTCATTTCCTTGTTTATTATTTTTGGGATCATTACATATATCTTCTAATATCTGAATTGTCCTTTCTGTCTGCTCGTCCGTCTGAGGATGAAACACCGTGCTGAATGATAATTGAGACCCTAGAGCCTTTTGCAAGCTTCTCCAAAACTGTGATGTGAAACGTGGATCTCGGTTCGATACTATAGACACTGGCACACCATGTGATCGTACTATCTCTCGAATATATAATTTAGTCAATCTATTCATGGAGTAGTTGACTTTGATAGGGATGAAGTGAGCGGTCTTCGTCCATCGATCTACGACCACCCAAATAGCATTCTATCCCTATCGCACTGGCGATAAACTTGTCTCGAAATTCATAGAAATGTGATCCCATTTCCACTCCGGGATGTAAAGTGGCTATAGTTGGCCCGCTGGCCTTTAGTGCTCAGCCTTTACCTATTGGCACATCAAACACTACTACACAAACTCAACAATGTCCCTCTTCATGTCGCTTCACCAAAAAGACTCTCGCAGATCCCTGTACATATTAGTGCTGCTTGGATGAACCGTGTATAAGGATCTGTGAGCCTCCTCAAGGATCGTCCTTCTGATATCCACATCTACAGGCACATATAGCCTGGTATGAAACCTCAGAGCTCCGTCATAAAAAATACTGAACTCCTCTCCCTGTCTGTCCTGCACTTAGCTATCAGCTCTACTAATTCTACGTCATCTTTTTTAGCAGCTTTAATCCTTTCCTGTAGGATAGGCTGCACCACCAGGTTGGCAAAAAATGTTTGGTGATCACTCTCTACTAACTCCACACCAAGTCTTTCCAAGTTCATCTAGATCAGGTGCTGAATTTCTACTGCTGACAATGCTGCCATCATGGACTTTCGGCTCAGTGCATCAGCCACCACATTTGCTTTACCTGGATGGTAACTAATGGTGCATTCATAATCCTTGACGAGCTCTAACCATTTTCTCTACTGCATATTCAACTCCTTCTACATGAAGAAGTACTTTAAACTTTTATGATCCGAAAATATTTCACATCTCTCTCCGTACAGATAATACCTCCAAATTTTCAGTGCATGAACCACTGCAATTAATTTTAGATCATGAGTAGGATAATTCTTTTCATAGTCTTTCAATTTTCCAGAGGCATATGCTATCACTTTGCCCTACTACATCAATACACATCCGAGCCCTCTTAAAGATGCATCACAGTAGATCACGTAACCATCACCTCCCAATGGAATAGTCAATATTGGTGTTCTACTTGAATTCCTAGAAGCCCTACTCACAACTGTCGTTCCATTCAGACCTAGCATTCTTTCTAGTTAGTCGTGTCAGATCCCCTGATAATGCTAAGAATCCTTCTACAAACCAATGGTAATATCTCGCCAGTCTCAAGAAACTTTTGATTTCCTGAACTTTCCTCGGCTTGACCTAATTCACTACTGCCTTTATCTTGCTGGAATCTACTGAAATTCCATCCCCTGATATAACATGCCCCAAAAACGCAACTTTCTCTAACCAGAATTCACATTTGCTAAACTTTGCATACAATTTATTTTCCCTATGCATCTGAAGTACTAGCTTTAGGTGCGTCTTATGCTCATTAAAACTCCTTGAATAGATCAGTATGTCATCAATGAAAACCACTACGAACTGGTCTAAATACTGGTGAAAGATTCTATTCATCAAATCCATGAATATAGCAGGAGCATTCGTCAGACCAAATGGCATAACTAGAAATTCATAATGCTCACACTTGGTCTTGAAAGCTGTCTTCGAGATGTTTTCAGCTTTAACTTTTACCTGGTGATAACCTGACCTGAGGTTGATCTTGGAATAGACCTAGATCCCTTGGAGTTGATCAAATAAATCATCTATACGAGGTAGAGGATACTTGTTCTTAATTGTTATTTTGTTTATTTCCCTGTAATTTATGCACATCCTCATAGACCCATCCTTTTTTTTCACAAATAAAAGTGGAGCTCCCCAGGACGATACACTAGGTCTGATAAACCCTTATTCAATAAATCCTGCAACTAATCCTTTAATTCTCCTAATTCTTATGGAGCCATTCGATAAGGAGCTTTAGAGATTGGTGTCATCCCTGGAAGTACGTCGATAGAAAAATCTATCTCACAGTCGGGAGGCAACCCAGGTAATTCCCTTGGAAAAATGTCTAGAAACTCCTTAACCACTAGTGTACTGATAAGTTTCAACTCATTTCCTGACACCACCTTTACATAGGTCATAAACCCCTGACATCCATCTCAAAGTAATCTCCTTGCTTGCATTGCTGACACTAACTAAGGCGGGGAATGCACCTGTGACCCCACAAATCTGAATTCTTGCTTTCCCGGTGGTCTGAATATCATCTATTTCAAATAACAATTGATACTAGCATAGTTAGTAGCTAGCCAGTCCATACCCAGTATTACATCGAATCCATGCATATCTAGCACAATTAGGTCAGCTGGTAATACTCTCCCCTGAATTTCTATAGGATAGCCCCTGAGCACCCTATGACACCTCACCACTGACTTTGACAGTGTAGCTACTGACAATTTTACATCTAATAACTGTGTCTCAACACCAGACAATTTAATATATTCCTCAGACACAAAAAAGTGGGTGGCACCTGAATCAAATAAAACAATAACTTGACATGATAAAACAGTAACGGTACCTGTCACGATGTCGCCTACTATCTCTATCTCTCGATGTCAAAGCATATACCCTTGTCGGAGCTATATTCCTCTAGTAGCCTCCATGGGACACTTGCTAACCGCCCCGGTAAGGTCTAGGAGTAGGAGCGGCACCAGGTGGTGTAAGGCAATCTTGCACCAAATGTCACGGTCTATTGCAGTGATAACGGATGCCTCTCCCCACTCGACACTCTCCCAAGTGTCTCTTTCCACATATCTGACATACAGGGTAGGTCTATACTCCCTGAAACTCACGGCCCCCAGTCTCCTACCTCCATCCTCTGCCATAATTTCCTCTCCTCCATTAACCTCGACTAGACCCCTACTAAAAGCAGCCTGAAGGCGTGGACCTCTTCTTCTGTCCCTGCTCCTTTGCACCTATCCACTCATTAGCTTCAGCCACAACTGCTCTGTCTACCAACTCAGCAAATTCCTACACTTTCAACACTACTACCTGCTTATAATTTCTCGTCTCAGACCTCTTTCAAACTATCTTGCCTTCTTTACTTTATCGGGAACGATATACGGGGTGAAATTAGACAACTCTATGAACCTCGCCGCGTACTGTTGGACTGTTTACTATCCCTGCTTCAAATTCAGGAATTCCTTTACTTTGGCTTCTTTAGTAGTGGCTGGAAAATATTTGTCAAAGAACAATTCTCTAAACCGGCACCAAGTTATAACTATAAGCACCACCCTCTGTTCCTCCAATAGTTGTACGGCAGTCCACCATCTTTCGACCTCTCCTGTCAGCTTATAGGGGCAAATAAGACTCTCTACTCCTCCATGCACTATAGCACCGCCAATATTTTCTCAATTTTCTGCATCCAATTTTTGACGATTATAGGATTAGCTCCTCCTGAATATGCCAGAGGATTCGTCTTGGTGAATTTTTCTATCATACACCCGTGACCTGCAGACGGACCTCCCTACTCCTTGGAGCTACATGCAATCTCAACCATGACCTACTGAGCTACACTACGTAATACTGCGTCTGAGTCAGCACCACTTGCACCCGAGGGTCCTACACCCTCACTACCGCTAGCATAAGATCTGCCACCCCCAGGGTCTATCCTGAAAATACAATAAACATGACTTAGGGACCCTACCCTTATAATTTACGTATCTAACCAAAATCTCATATTATCCCTCTATCTTGACATCCTCATCTTAATTCAAAATTCAGCCCAACACTTTAGAAACACAACTCGACAATAGTTTACTATGACTTTCCTGAAATCGTCACCTCAGGAAAGATACAAAAACTACCACGGAAGTCTTGCCTCCAAACCACAGAACAAAACCACAAATCATTTTCCTATACTCTGGTATTGTTTCTGCTGCACTCTGGAGTCTACAGAACCTAACAACCTAGGTTCTAATACCAAACTGTAACGACTTGCCTATTTTTGCTATTTTTTTTTTCATATATAACAACATACATAATAATACTGAAATTCTACTAAACTGCAATAGTTATGATCAACTCATACCCATAGCTGCCAAGGATAAACCTGTCATACATCTCTGATACCTAAACAGCGGAAAACATAAATTATATACATGTCATACACAACACTAGAAACCTTACCAGAGTTCTACTGAATCTGTCATATGTATGCAAACATCCACAAAAGAACCCAAAAAGTATTCTAGGATCATAACCCAAAAATCAATCTGACCTAACTCAACTACTAACCCTTCTGACAGGGTAGTACGGTCAACCTCAACTGTTGTAGGGCTTTATCAGCTCTTCTACCTGGATATCCTTAAATGTTTGTAATGCTAGGGTGAGACACCTCTCAGTAAGGGAGATAAACTAACATCAGTGTGTGGCAACATGAGTATTCTCGTGATAAATATAAACAGTACATAATTCATATCTGGTAAAAATTGTTTGTATGATTTCTAAATAAACATAATTAATCGTAACATAACATACCATATTATATTTCTGAATCATGTAAATCATCTTATATAACTGTACAATACTTGAAATTTTACCCAGAATGGATAGTTAGTTAATGTCATGTCTTACCCACCACATGATAGGGTTGTGCGGCCTAGAGGCAGGACCTAGCAATGGCTGGCCGACCACCCTAAGTTAACATAAGTCTGTAAGTACGATGGGCTTGCCCCACCTGATCCGGACTACTAGTGGGACACCTGCACTACCATGAAGCCACATCAATTGCCATCTCTCATACTCTATCTGAGATGTGTGGTAGCACTAACATAAACATAAACATAAACTTGAACATATAGCTACGGTATCGTGCTTCGTGAAAGTAAACTAAGCCATCCGGGTTCTGAAATCATATAGTACATTTCAAATACTGATACATGGTTGTTTCGTATTTATAATAATATCTGCCATGATAGTATTTTTCATGAAATCTGACATATCATACATAATCACGGCATCTGCACTGACATATCATAACATGTAAGTCATGGCATCTGTGCCAGCCATATCATATTGTATAAATCACGGTATCTGCGTTGGCATATCTTATCGTATAAATCACGGCATCTACGCCGACATAAAACATAACATATCGAATCATGATATTTCTGTATTGTTTAACATAATATTTCAAAATCATAGTTCATGTACTGCTTTTATGGTTTTCCTGAAAATTGTCATAACATGCTTATTCTAAAGAAAACATAATATTTTGGTATAACATAATTTTTATGGAAAAAAAAAAATCATACTCATGCCACACAAGTGTAAGTAAGTTCTAACATAAAATCTGAACTAAAATCATATTTCCTGATAAAATATATTAAAACCATTTCCCTGTTCAACAACAGTATTTCCCAAACACAGTTCCATATCATACATATTTTTTTGAAAATAATTGTTGTATAATAATAAATAAATTCATGAAAAATGCTGACTTAGTTTATCCCCTTACCTGGCTTACTGAGAAGCCCACAAATCTAACAAAACCTGCACCTATGGTGTTCCCAGCTCAACACCCTGAAATTTACATTTTCCCAACAAAACTTTAGTATTATACCATCTACTACACTTTTCTTAGTCCAGAAATACCAAATAACTTATAAAGCCTAAAATAACCAACTTACCCAGATTTTGGGATGGTGCCCAAGTTAACCTAACCAACGATCTACTCTAACAGACTTGAAGAGAATCTTCCTAGGAGTAACGTGGCAGCCTTTCGATCGTCGAACTGGCAAAGAACGAAGCTGAAAATCTAAGGATAAGGTAGAGGATATGATTTTAGAGAGAGAGAATTACTGCATGAAAATTTCACTGAAAACCCAAGTTAAGTATATTTATACACTGCCGCCTCGTCGACGAACACTTAACCCTCGTCAACAAATTGCAGGCCCTGGAAACAGCCCTCTCAGTAAATTCTCATCGACGAGACACGTGTCCACGTCGACGAGCCCAAGAAGCCTGTTCATTGACGAACGCTCTGAACTCATCGACGAGACCCTGCTGAATACTCTTTTTGAAATCCCCTTTATCTTTTCCTTTAATTATTTAATTACCATAATTTTTGGGTCTCTACAGTAGTGGAGAGCAGTTCATCAGTTTTTGATGGGGATCTTTTGGCTGTTACTACAGGTTCCAATTACTTAGCCGATACCTGGACATTGGATTCGGCATGCTCATATCATATGTGTCCTATAGGGACTGGTTTGACTCCAATGAACCAATCTATGGAGGGATGGTATTAATGTGTAATGATGCTTCCAGTGGTATTCTTGGTATTGGAACGGTCAGAATCAGAATGTTTGATGGTGTGGTTAGAACCATCAGGCTGAAAAAGAATCTGATTTCCTTGGGCTCTTTTGATAGTAATGGTTTTTCTTTTTCAACAAGGGATGGTGTGCTAAAAGTGGCTAGAGGTTCACTAAAAGTAATGAAGGGTCATCTGAGGAACAATTTGTACACTCTAGTAGGTAACACAGTGACAGGTGGAGCTGCAGTTAGTACCTCTTCAAATACAAATGACTCAAGCAAAAAATGAGCAACTTGGAAGCTATCCCAAGTATAGGAGTTCAGTCATGTAATACTTAACCCAAGGGTTAGATCGTTTCCTCAAAGAATGCAGTTTAATTCCAAATTTTATATAATTCCAATCAGAAAATACGAAACAAAAGGGTCACTGAACACAGTTCAGATTTGGGTTTTCTGGGATGTTTGAGATTCTTTTTTATGAATTAAAAGAATAAGCAATTTAAATTCTAAATCCTGACACAAACTAAATGTAACAACTAAATTAACAACGGGAAACAATCCTACATTTAAAAGTTAAGCAAGGATTGAAACACATGTTTGAACTTCAAGAAAAAAAAATTAAAGACGATAACTTTAATACGTAATTAAAACATGCAATTCTAAAAAAAAGCTCAATCAATAAAAAATGTAAACAAAAACCAACTTTAATGCAATTAATAACTTAAACAAAAATTCAAAACTTTAACAACTAAATAGTAAACGGAAACATGATAAAAAAATCAAACTTTAATAAAATTAAACTTAAACTAAATCGAACTCAACAAAATTTAAATTTTAAAGAAGACAACTAATCTAAATCCTAAAGAAGGTATATTTTTTTCTTTTTGTAGTTTATTATTTTTTTTTTCAAGAAATCAAACCAAACTTTAATCAATAAAAAAATAGCTCAAACAAAAACTAAGTCTAGTGCTAATATTAATTGAGAGAAAAATAAAATAAATAAACTTTCATAATAACACCCAAACAATATTTAAAAATTAAAACTTTAAATAAAATTCTACTAAAAAATAACAATTATTCAGATATTTTAAAAATCAAGAACAAAGGAACTTAAAGGAAAGGGAAGAAAGAAAAAGAAAAAGAAAGAGAGTTGTGGCTGGCCGTAGCAGCTGAGGGAGCGGCAGCAAGGTGGTTCTCAAGGTGTTGGTACGCAGACCAGAGGGCTCAGATCCTCGACTGGGCAGCAAAGCAGGAGGAGCTTCGACTGGGGTGTTTATGGTTGGGCAGCACAGCAGTTTTGACTGGAATGATTATCAGGCAGCCGTAGTGTACACAACAGCAGGGAGAGAGCTTCTCGACACAGCAGTAGCAGTGGAGCGAGAGCGGGGAGGAGTCCTTGGCTGGGTGTTCATGGGCAGTAGGGGCTTTAGGTATGGAGGAAAGGGCAGCAGCACAGAGGAAAGAAACGAGAGAGAGAGAGAGAGAGAGAGAGAGAGAGAGAGAGAGAGAGAGAGAGAGAGAGAGAGCAGACCGAGAGGAAGAGAAAAGGAGAAAGGAAAGGAGAAAGGGGGTTGAGAGGGAGAGTTAAGAGAGGGTGGGAAGGAGAGGGAGCAAAGAAGGGCAAGGCGGGAGTGTGAGAGAGAAAAGAAAGACAGAGGAAGAGAAGGGGGAAAGGAGAGGGGAGTTGAGAGAAGGAAGAGTGGGGCAGGCGCTGGCTGTCCAAAGAGAGAAAGAAAACTATAATATATATATATATAGAGCCCCCCCTTTAGTCCTACATCCAGAGCACAAGCCCAAAAGGACCTGGCTGCATGGTCGAGTCAAATCATTCTTATTTTTATATTTTTATATTTTTTTTTCTTTTCTTCATTTGTTTCTTCCTTTTTAATTTTCTATCTCCTAGCGAACAAGCCCGAGTTTGACCATCTTAGAGCTTGTATCTCTCAAAGCTTGAAACATGAAAGTCGTAGAACTCTTTGGGGCTCAAACGAGAAAGTTACGCCCAGAATACGAAATAGTGTCACTTTTAGTTTCTAATAATTGCCCTACGATAAAAAAAATACCAAAAATTCATAAATTACTCAATAAAATCCAAATATTATTAATGAAGTGCAATGTTAAAATATTGAGTGTAATTAGGCATTTAATTAAAAATATAATTCGTAATGCATGAATTAAGACACCTAATTATGCAATTTAAGCGCGTAATCAACAAATACATATGATACTACTCTGTAGCATATGAGGCTGGGTCACATGAGTGAGCGTGATTTGTAGGAGTTGCACAGGCGGAAATTACCGGGAGGTAATTCTTGTTGTAAGCTTAAGTTCTGTAAATACTATTTGTTTGGTAAACAACATAGGGTGAGTTTCAGAACAAGAAAGCATACGAGCAAGGAGGTGCTAGAGTACATTCATTCATATGTATGGGGTCCAATACATGTATAGTCTCACAGTGGTGCTATTTATTTTGTCTCATTTATTGATGACTTTTCTAGGAAAGTCTGGGTGTATTTTTTGAAGCACGGGAGTGAAGTATTCAATAAGTTTAGGGAATGGAAAACTTAGGTAGAGAAACAAATAGGGAAACATGTGAAGTTTATGAGATCTAACAATGGACTGGAGTACAAAAACAGTCAGTTAATTAACTTCTGTAAGGAAGAGGGGATCACTAGGTATATACAGTTCTACATGGGTCACAACAAAATAGGGTGGCTAAAAGGATAAACAGAACATTACTAGAGAGGGCAAGATGTATAAGGATTCAGGCTAATCTACCTAAGTCATTCTGTGTAGAAGCAGTGAGTATGGCATGCCACCTGGTAAATAGGTCTCCTTTTGCAGCTATTGATGCAAAGATTCCTGAGGAGGTATGGATAGGAAAGCTAGTAGATTACTCTGTGTTAAGAATATTTGGTTGTCCATCATATGTGCATGTGCAGGAACAGGAAAGATCAAAGTTCGACTCTAAGTCCAAATTGTGCGTATTTCTTGGTTTCCAAGAAGGAGTGAAGGGATACCGGTTGTGGGACTCTATGGCACAGAAGGTGGTCATTAGCAGGGATGTGATCTTCGATAAGGAAGCCATGTTGAAGGAGAATGCTGATAAGAAGGTGGAGTCTAATTCAACGAGAGTACGTATTCAGGTGGAGCTGGACAGTATTCAGAATTTAGGTATGGGTAATACTCAGACTACTATTATTGATTCTGTTGCATAGGATACAGTGAGATAGGCTACAGTTCCTCAGGAAATTTCTCAAGCAGGTGATAGACATGAGCCTACAGGACTAACCACCGGCAGAGAAAGGAGGAATGTTAAGCCTCTAGTCAAGTATGGGTTTGAGGACTTAGTTGCATTTGCTCTGATTACTAGTAGTGGGGTCCTTTTGATTTTCAAGAAGCAGTTCATAGTTCTGAACGAGATAGTTGGCTTGGAGCCATGGTTGAGGAGATGGAGTCTCTTCATAAGAATAACACTTGGGTATTGGTTCAGAAGCCCAAGGACAGGAAGCTGATTGGTTGTAAGTGGGTTTTCAGAAAGCAAGAACCTACTTCAGAATCATAAGGGATAAAATATAAGGCCAAGTTAGTAGCAAAAGGATACAAACAGGAAGAAGTATATATTGTTGACCTTATAGGTCACACCCAGTTTTGATTATGACAAATACTCTTGGTACTAATGGTTGTACTGAGAATTGCATGTAGTTTCACCTTGTGTGTGCTTTAGGACTAAAAGACATGTCACGCCCTGAACCCAGAAATGGGACCCAGGGGTAAATTTAAGTAACCTAACATGTCTCTGTATCAATTATAACATATATGATACCACATACAAGAGGGTCCAACCCCGTGGGATAACAGATGCCCTATATACATACATACACATGTCCATACTCATCAATATACGCAGCGGAATGCAGTCTCTCTTTACATCAAACTGTACCATACCAGAGTCTATACCATATAGGGTTAAACATACCTACAATACCATACATACCACGGGTGTCAACAAAATCCATCAGGACAACCCGGTTACATCGTACCTATCAGGTACTAACAGTAGCTAAACACACCCCCGCTTCCGGATGCTAGGATGCTAGTTTCGGCTACCTGAAGGACCTGAAAAACATTTGTACATATCCGGGGTGAAACACCTCTCAGTAAGGGAGAAAACAGGTTATATCAGTGTGTGGCATACCAGTGTCATTTTCATACTTCATAACACATACATACGATACAGTTTGAAACACATACGTACAGTTTCAAAACAAGTTCCATACATTTCCATACAATTCCATACAGTTCCAGTATTTTCACAAAACCATTCCATTTCATACGATACTCAAATACATACATACATACATATGGTCAGTGTCATCACACTACTCACAACTGCACAAGTCACCCAGTCTCACAGCAGTTACATTCCAACACATTAAACTACGAAGGTTTCTGACTCAGGCCCAATAGTGAATCCATTGCTAAATATGCAACTACACAAGGTCACCTGGTCTAACCCCGATTAAGTTATCAAGTGCAAACTACGTTGCGTCAACCTAGGCCCACTGTGGTCCGTTGCTACATTCGGTGACCAGCCGAATCATACTAGTGATATTGCGCACCCCGGATATAGAGCTGGCCACTCTTGGTGATATTTCGCACCTCGGATATAGAGCCGGCCACTCTTGGTGATATTTCGCACCCTGGATATAGAGCCAGCCACTCTCGGTGATATTTCGCACCCTGGATATAGAGCCAGCCACTCTCGGCGTACGATAATTAGCCGCCTCTAGTCGATTTCACAAAATCTGGAATCACTTTGGAACTCAAGTCCCTATACATTTCAGCGTACGGTAATAAGCCGCCACATAGCTGTTTTTCACAAATATCTGGAACAACATACATACATACACACGTACTATACTTATTTGGTTTACGGCAAATCATATCGTTTACAATTTCAAGTATACAGTTTATGCAAATATGGATTACGGTCACCTCAATAATACATTTTAAACAACATAAATGATTTTCCAATCAAATAAGAGATGATACCCGAAATTCCCAATTTTTCTAAAAACTGTCACCCAAAAATCCCGTGTTTTTACCCAATAGATTTCCCCAAATAAGTAGCCAAAACATACATACGATTGTAACCTACAGGCTTACCAATCCTGATTTCAAAAATGAACTGATATAAACAGAATCCCCTTACCTCAACCCGAAACCAAACCACGAACTCTACGGCCCTCAAAACTACGAACAGAGACTCCGAAATCTACGAACCACAATACTAAACATGCTTATAATCCGTACTACTACACATATACTGAATTAGAAATGAAAACCGAGCCTTACCTCGATTTTAGTCTCAAACCCAAAAATCTCCGAAACAAGATTCCAATCCATAAAAGTTGTAGAGAATCCTTCCACGATCCTTGTGGTAACCTCGGATTTCCGATTCTATCAATGACTAACGAGGAAATCTAGAGAGAGCGAGAGAGAGTTGAGTGAGAGAGAGAGAGAGAGAGAGAGAGAGAGAATTGGATACCTTAATGAAGAAGAAATGAGAAAATTCCTTTTATACCCCTTTTGACCTGACCGATTTTCGTTGACGAAAAGTACCTTCGTCGACGAAAAATCAAGGATTTCATCACGGATGTCGGCAGTCTCTTCGACGAAGTCTGATATTTAAAATTTTCCAGACCTCTCAGCTTCTCTTCATCGACGAACCTCTAAATTTCGTCGACAAAAAGTCTACTGCCTTCGTTGAAGAAATCTGGCTTCGTCAATGAAATCTGTAGAAATCCATTTTATATTTTTCAGGTTCTTATAAGACATATCATGATGGCGTGCGGTGTTCGTACCGAAGAATGAAGATCTCTGTGTTGTATTCTGTATTCAATTTGTTTATTTCTTCATTTTTGGATGTAATTTATTATGAACTGTGCACGTGTATAGCTTGTAATAATTTGCATCATGCATGGTACGTAGGTATGCTCAAAACAACCTTAGTTAGACCTTAAGTACCTACACAAAGGACACAAAGTCCCCTACATCACTTATCTTATTTAGGGGATTCAAAATAAGTCTCAAAAGAACTTAATGGAAAAATCTAAGAGGGTTCGAGCGACCGAACCTTTGCCATTTAAAGTGTCCTAGGTGACCGAACCAGTCAACATGTTGACTTGATCTTCGGGCATCCGAACCTTTTTGAACGTACCTTCCTCGGGCACCCAAAAGCCTGTCAGGGCACTTTTCAACTACTCGGGCGACTGATGATTTACGTTCAAATATAGGCTCGGCGATTGAACTGCCTAGTTCAGTTAACCGAACTCATCTTTGAGCACCCGAACCTCAGACATTTGGCTACTAACTTTGGTTCAGCCAACCGGTCCTCAATTCGGACACCCAAACCTCTTAAAGTTGAATTTTTGACTATCTGTTCGGGCACCCAAAACTCAGGCCGGGCACCCGAAGGCACCCAAAACTCAAGCCGGGCACCCGAACCTTGATTTTTAAAATGGGGTAAATTGGGTTAATTTTCTTAATGGTCTTTTAGACAATTCTAATTATACCCATTGTGTCCCCAACGGTCAAAAAATCCTCCTTGCCTATATATACCAGTTCATTTGTCTTAATTAGCAGGGATTAGCAAACTTGATTAGGGCAAAAATTCTCTCAAACTCTCAAAATCCTAAAAGCCCTATATTAGCCAAATACTTCTTGAAAACACATACTCCTTATTCTTTTTCTCTGAACACTGTGAGTATTTCTATAAGGCTATTGTGCTTAAATCTCTCTAGCTTATGCTCTCTCTAGGTATATTGATTGATTGATTTTATTTGAGAGTATAGCCTAAAAGTACTTCCACTGATTTCATTTAATAAATCTAGTGTGGAAAGACTTTGAGGGTTTTTGGTTCTTGTATTATTGTTGCAAGTTACCGAAACCTAGATTTTGTGTGCAAAAATCTTTTTGTAAAAAGCTAGTCTTCCAAATAACTCCATTGTGTTTTATACAGTGAAATATCCTATTGAGTTTGTTTGATTTATCTTGCTTAGCATATTTGAAACCCTGATCTGATATTGTGATATTCAAATATTGTGTTTCAAATCTTGCTTAGATACACACTCTGGATCTTGATTGATTACCATACTTGATTGAGTGGTCAGCACACATTAGAGCACTGAGCATATTTACATATCATTCGCGCTTGCATTATTGACTGAGCTATATTGGTGCACACATTTGCTTGTCTAGAAGCGTATTTTCGTGTACGAACATTTTACACACATTGGTTGTATTCCAGGAACGGGCTTGAAGAGGGAGACTAGCCCTGTTGAATAGTCCCGGATTGACTTAGACCTTGTTAGGAAAGCTAGGTGAGTCATCCTGTTAAGGCGTGTTGGTTGAGGTCAGCCCCTTGAATTGATCTGGTTGTATTAGGTGCCGCTCCACCCGTTTAAGTGAGCATTCTAGTGGTAATCCTTATGCTGGTGTGGCCAAGGCGGGGACGTAGGCACAGTTGGCCGAACCCCGATAACATATCGTGCGTGTTCTTTACATTTCTGCACTTCACTTTTATTACACATGTATGTTTGTTTATTGATTGCATAGATTAACCCTAAATTGTGTAATACTGTTGATTAACCAATTGACTTAGGCGATAATTTTTAAATACCAATTCACCCCCCTCTGGGGATTGCACCAAAGCTAACATAGATTATAATGAAATTTTTCTCTTGTTGTTAAGCATGCTTCTATTATATCCTTGTTAGCATTGGTTGCCATGCATAATTTAGATCTTGAACATATGAATGTAAAGACAGCTTTCCTTCATGGTGAGTTGGAGAAAGATATCTTTATGGAGCAACTAGAAGGATTTGTGGAGCAAGGTAAAGAACACCTGGTATGTAAGTTGAATTGGTCTCTTTATGGTTTAAAGCAATCCCCTAGGCAATGGTATAAAAGGTTTGATTCTTATATGTTGAGGATTGGGTATTTTAGAAGCAATTATGACAGATGTGTTACTTTAGATTGCTTAACAGTAGCGTATATGTGATCCTTACGCTATATGTGGATGACATGTTGATTGCCTCTAACAGTATTGATGAGTTGAATGTGTTGAAAGTCAGGTTACAGGAAGAGTTTGAGATGAAGGATCTTGGTGCAACTAAAAAGATCCTTGGCATGGAAATTAGGAGGGACAGACAACAAAAACAGTTGTGGTTGTCACAGGGTAAGTATATTGAGAAGGTGTTGGAAAGGTTTAATATGGATAAGGCTAAATCGGTAAGTACACCACTAACTGCTCATTTTCAGTTGTCTGCTAAACTGTGTCCTTCTACTAATGAGGATAAGTTGGATATGGCTAGTGTGCCTTATGTAACAACCTACCTATTTTACCAAATAATAATTTTTTTCCCCACATAAAACATTCATAATAACTATAAACATAAATCACCTAAACTCATGGGTATAGGGAATAAACCTGGCATACACCTCTGATACCTAAGCAGTAGAAAACATCCATCATATACATTTCAAGTCATCCAACCAACATAATACCAGAGTTCTATAAAACCTGTTATATACATATACACATCCCAAAAAGCCAAAAAAGTGTCCTAGGGTCATAAACCAAAAAACCATCAGACCCTAGCATAACGACTTACCCTTCTGACAGGGTAGAACAGTCGACCTCTAACACTGCGGTACTTTATCCGCTCTTCTATTTGGGTTTCTTGAAAATGTTTATAAAGCTGGGGTGAAACACCTCTCAGTAAGGGAAATAAACTAACATCGGTGTGTGCCAACATGAGTATTTTCGTGTTATACATGTATCAGTTCATAAATCATATCTGGTAAAACTGTATGTATCATATCTGAATAAAACATAATTTATCATAACATGGTATAACATATTGAGTTTCTATACATGAAAATCATCTTATATAACTGTGCATGAAATAACACCCTGGATGAATGTTAAAAAATAGTGATAATATGCTTATTCTGAGAACATAATATTATGATACCACATAAAATCATAAAATTTCATACTCATGCCACACAATTATGAATAGTATTTTTAAGCACAAAACCTGATATGAAATCACATTTCCTAATAAATAACATTAAATCCATTTTCCTATTCAACTGCAGTATTCCTAACATTATGCTAATACATACATAATTTCTGCAAATAAATGCTATAAAATAGTAAATAATTCCATGAAAAATACTGACTTGGTTTATCCCCTTACCTGACTTACTTAAAAGCACACAAATTAACCTATCATGCACCCGTGGTGTTCCTAGCTCAACACCGTGAAATTACATTTCCCCCAACAAAACTTCAGTATAAACCCATCTAATACATTTCCTCAGCCCAGAAATACCAAATACCTTAATAAATATTAAAATAACTAACTTACCCAAATTTTGAGATGGTGCCCAAGTTGGCCTAACCACCGATCTATTCTTACATATATGAAAAGAAACTTCCCAGGAGTAGCGTGGTGGCTTCGAATCGTCAAACCGGCAAAGAACCGGGCCAAAAACCTAGTTAGAAGGCAGAGGAGGACGGGTTAGAGAGAGAAAGAAAAATTCTGCATGTGATTCTCTTGCAGGAATGAACTCTGGGCCATTTATAAAATGCTTGTCCACGTGGCCTTGTCCACGAGCCACATCTCCTTGTCGACAAGTCCAAGAAGGAGTCTCGTCAATGAACACCTTCTCCTCGTCGATGAGTTTCAGGTTCTGGAAACAGTCCCTTGGTAATTTCTCGTTGACGAGACACGCGTCCCTATCGATGAGCCCAAGAGCACTGCTTGTCGACGAGCAATTCTACACTCGTCGACGAGACCCTGCTGAAACCCTTTTTAAAGATTCATTTTCTCTCCTTTCTTTTATTATTTAATTACTATAATCTTCGGGTCTCTACATTCTCCTCTCCTTATAAAAATTTCGTTCTCAAAATTTATTATCTGAACTATACACCATCCTTTAACAAAAATGGACTACTTATTTTATTACTTACCCTCACTTATGGTGAAGGATTACCGTGGATACATACAGGTTCCTGGGAGATTACAATATATACATAAAAGAAAAATTCTGCCACAACCAAAATATTACCTAGTCTTTAACCTACAATACTACTCACACATATAACATCTTGCTTTCCATAAAATTAAACCATACTACATTTACTTTACTCGTATTCTCCACTGAATAAGTGTGGGTATTTCTGTTGTATTTCTTCTTCCAACTCCCAAGAGGCTTCTTCCACTGCGTGATTTCTCCACAGGACTTTTACTAAAGGAATTTTCTTACTACGCAACTCCTGTTTTTTTTCTGTCCAAAACTTGCACTGGTATCTCCTCATAAGCCAGTGAATCTTTGAGCTCCAACTCTGTATAACTGATCACGTAAGATGGATCTGGGACGTATTTCCTTAGCATGGAAACATGAAATACATCATGCATTCTGAATAAGGCTTGTGGTAAAGCTAGTCGGTAGGCAACTAATCTCACTCTTTCAAGTATCTCAAAATGGTCAATGAACCTAGGGCTCAACTTACCCTTACAAGGACCTGTGAGCCTCTTCTAAGATCGTCCTCCTGATGTCCATATCTATAGGCACGCACAACCTGGAACGGAACCTCAAGGCCTCATTATCAAAAATACTGAATTCTTCTCCCTGTTTGTCCTACACCTTAGCTATCAGTTCTGTTAATTCTGCGTCATCTCTCTAAGCAGTCTTAATCCTTTCTTGTAGAGTAAGCTGCACTACCAAGTTGGAAATAAATATCTGGTGATCACTCTCTACTAGTTCTATGTCGAGCCTCTCCAAGTCCATCATGATCAGATGCTAAATTACTGTTGCTAACTGAGTTGCATCCCCCGATTTCCGGCTCAATGCATCAACCACCACATTAGCCTTACCTGGATGGTAACTGATGGTGCAGTCGTAGTCCTTGATGAGCTCTATCTATCTTCTTTGCCGCATATTCAATTCCTTCTGTGTAAAGAAGTACTTTAAACTTTTGTGATCAGAAAATATCTCGCATCTCTCACCGCACAAGTAATGCCTCCAAATCTTTAATGCATGTACCACTGCAGCCAATTCCAGATCGTAGGTATGGTAGTTCTTTTCATACTCTTTTAACTATCGGGAGGCATAAGCTACAACCCTACCATACTGCATTAATACACATCCGAACCCCTTTAAGGACCCATCACTATAAATAACATAACCATCACCCCCCAACACTGGAGCAGTGACAAGTCTCTGTTTCAATTCCTGGAAGCTCTGCTTGCATTCATCATCCTATAAAAATTTGGCATTCTTCAATAAGAAAATATTTTTATCATTTTTCAATTGTCCTCTACAATTGAATTGTTCTTCAAGCACTATAAATAGTCAGCTAAAAAATGATATTTAGATAAACAATTATAATTATTTTTTTTTTCTAATTGTAAGTGACTTCGCAAAAAGTCCCAAACTCAATAAGTTTAATGTCATGTTGTCCTAAACAATCTCTAAACTCTACTAATGGGTGAGATAATTTTTGATAATTTTCATTTAATTTGCAACAAAGATGAGAAAATATCTAAACGCAATTAACAAATAAAAAAAAAATCTTATATCGCTTTTTATTATGAATCATGCAATTAAATTTTTTGATTAGAAAATTATCACATTTATACTCAAAATTCATATATTTCATAATAAATATTCATTATGTCCTAATTTAAGCCCCTTTTATCTCTTTTTTTTTCTAAAACATTTTCATACATAATTCCAAAAAAATATATTTATTACCGAATTACACTATGGATTATCTAAATATATTATTCATCGTTAATCACTTACAATCACCCTAAACACACATCACATATATATATATATTTACAACCATACATAATATCAATATTGTGGCAATTTTATTAATTGAAACAAGTGATTTGACTCATAAATAAGTGAACTCATATTTTTAAAAACACTATCTCTAACTTATCCCCATTTACATTTTCCAAAATACCCCATATCCATTAAGAACCCTTCGGGCATTAGGGCTGGCCTTACCACACCATACCATAAATTTAATGTTGAGGGTGACCTTCTTGTGCCTTTGGATATTATTAATAGTCCACAATCTTGTTGAAGACCTCTATCAAAAAATTGCCAACCCAAAGAAAATGTCACATCTTAATTATGGACAGTCCTATCTGCTTATTTCCTAAACACTGCATATGCTTTATCTATACTTTGAGGATGTCTTGTTCTTGGGGGGGAGGGGGGGGTTGGGGGTGTGGAAAGAGATGTGTACCAACTCATTTGAACAAACTCATTGTCATTTCATTCATCTTGTCAACTTCATCTTACTCTTTAAAGTTAATTTCTAGCTTTTTCTTTTAATTCCTAGCTTGAAAGTGAGATTGGATTAGTAGTTATATTTCAATAATTATTTTTTAGAAATTAAAAATAACATTTATTTTTTTTTCTATGATATTGAGCATATTATAAGAGTCGTTGAAGTTATGGAAGATTTTATTTTATTTTATTTTTTACATTTTTAATCATGCGTCTTTTCTCTTTAATTTCCATTTCTAAATATTTATTTTTATTTTATTTTTTTATCGAAATGAACCTTTGCTATCTGTATAATTAACCTTTTAATTAGTTGATACGGATTAAAGTTTGAAATTTAACAAAAATGACTAAAATATTAAAGGGTAAAACTCATTCATAACCTCTAGGTTTTCAAAATGACATAAAATTGCACTTTCTTTGTGATAATGACTAGAAATTGTACTATCTTTAGTTGATTGTCAAGTTTGTGAACTTATTTTGATTAAAAATTAAATTTTATCCACTTTCATATTTGATATCAAATTTATATATATATATATATATATATATATATATTTGTTTGAAATACTATATTAGGGTTTTAAAAGTATACTTTGCCACAAGTTCATCAAAAAGACAAGACTGACCTTAAAATTTTAAAAGTTTCACAAATATCGTATGAGGTTTAGCAAAAAAAAAGTGGACCTCTCCTAATATTTTAAAATTTTCATAAACTTCCCTTCACATTTAATTTTTTAGATACTAACACTATTTACCCATGCTTAACTATTTCATCAAATAAGAGAAAATTTGTATCTTTTTTCCAAGTCTCAAAAGGTTTACGGGATTTTTGAAGTTTTAAGGGAAGTTCATGTCTTTTCACTAAATTTCAACAAAGGTTTGTAAAAATTTTGAAAATTTCTAGACAAATTCACATCTTTTCGTCAAACTTCAAAGGAAGTAAAATATTAAACCTGAATATTAGACAAGTCAAACTAGCATCAAATAACATTTAAGCCATGTTACTATCGATATAGTCTATTTACACCCATTTATGTTTTAAAAAAATTTAAATTTTTTAAAATTGTCAGAATTGTTGTAAAACATGTATATTTATGTGGATGACTATCTAAATAATAGGTTATAACATTTGGTATGTCTACATAATGGTTCATTATGTTGTTAACCTTTAGGATGTCAATGTATTTGCCTATATAAGGACATTTATTATAACAAAATGAGATAATAAGATGATTAGCAACATCTAGTTCCCGAAGAACTAGACTGTTGAATTTCTATAACTCCAAATTTTATTTTTATTTTTCTCTTTTTTTTTTATTTATAACACGTTATTATTACGATCAAGTCTCTAATGGTATAGCAAGTTTCGTTGGTGTTGCGGCATCTTGAACTCCCCAAACACGCACGGGTGTGGTTGCGAACTAAAAAAAAAAGAAGGTGAATTTTGAAAAAAATATTTTCATGAAAAATACGGTGTAATGGAGTCGCCACTAACCTTTTGAAGTGTAGTTAGAATACTTGATTACTATCCAATTAAGGATAGAATCGGTTTGCGTTACCAAAGTCGAGATCAAGAGTACGGTTACGCAAGGTGAAGGTATTAGCACCCCCTATATGCCCGTTCTTACGAACGGTACCAAATTAATTGAAAATTATCCCTTAAATTAAACTTAATAAGCCTTTTAAGATTACTCATTTCCAAAAATAAAAAAAATGAAAATACTACATAGGTATTTCCTCATAATCGGGACTTATTGTACTCCGAAGAGTTCATGCCTCCCTTTTGAAATTATTGGCATCGAAAAATTGAGAAAATAGTTAGAAAAATACGCTCCTAGGATTTTGAAATTTGTAGGATTTGTCCAAGTATAAAAATAATATTCTGGGAGGTTTTTGGATTCCTTCGGGACGACATAGACCTCAAAAATATTTTTATGGTTATCCTAATATTTTTTCTGATTTTTTTTTTTGTGATTTTTCAAGTTTAAAGACATTTTGGGAATTTTTGATTTTTTTGTGATTTTCTAACATTTTTCGTGAAGTAATTAAATAACAAAAAGGGAATTAAAGCAAAATTCATGAAAATTGAAAAAAAAAATGGAAAAAAAAATGGAAGGTTAAATCGGTTTTATACTGGTTCAGGGGACCCAAATCGGCTCGGGAATGAACTGGTTAAAGGGGGTCAACTAGTTTTAGGCCCGATCAAGGCCAACAAGTCAACACGCAGTGCCTTCCATGTAGCGCGTGAGAGTGAGTTTATCAAGATGAAAGGTACTTGAAATAGTCTTCATGTTTCAAAAACATTTTTTTCTGATTTTTGTCTTTTATAATTTTAATTTTTTTTTTTTTGGAATAATATGATCACAATAACGAACCTAAATTAATGATGAAAAACCATAGAAAACATTACAACACAATGACAATAGATACATAACAATAACAAAACAAAAATTTCAACAATAACATTCCCCAACCAATCTAAAGTGTACAACAATGTCAACAATAGTAAATATACAATAGACAAATAAGTAATAAAAATGGACACAACAATAAACATCAACATAGTAAAAACATCACAATAATACAACAACAACAAAACCAAGCCTTAGTCCCACTAAGTGGGGTTGGCTATATGAATCCTTTTCCGCCAATAATATAAACTTGATATTAACATTTTAGACAAAACATAAATATGAATATAATAATAAATAATAAACTAAATACAATCATAAACATCGACATAATAAAAACACCCTAACAATATAGACATAACATAAGAAACCTAAATGCAACACTATGGAAACCCGACAAATGGACATGTAATAATATGGCCCGCAAAGCAATAACAATACCTAAAAATAAAATAAAATAAACATACACTGTAACCACAATATAAACTTGCAATCTATACATATAATAAAATAATAAAAATATTCAAACAAAATCAATCAAAAAATCCCAAAATATATAAATAAAATCATGATAATAAATCCAAAACCCGAGAAACATTACCATACCATAATAATACCCTAAAACACATATATACAAGAAACATGATAAAGAAACCTAAACTTACCCCCTAACAATAATCTAACACAAACCTAAACGAGTATAAACAATCCACATGCACAAAACAATGATAAAAATAACAATAAACAACATGTAATTAATAAATAAAAAGACAAACTAATGAAACATCAAAGAAGTTGGTGTGTGCGCTGAGTGTGTGTGCGCTGTATGCATACTGTGTGTGTGTGTAAGAGTGTGTGAAACAGTGTGTGCAAGTGGTGCGTGAAACAGTGTGTGTGCATGTATGTTTAGGTGCATGTTGTGGTATGTGTTTAGGGGCGTGAAACAGTGTGTGTTGTGGTAAGCGTTTAGGTGCGTGTACCAGTGTGTGTAAGTGGTGCGTCTTGTAGTGTGTGTGTAGGTGTGTGCACAGGCGCTTAGCAGTGTGTGTAACAGTGTGTGTAAGCGGTGCGTGCCGTAGTGTGTGTGCAGGTGTGTGCACAGGTGTGTGTTAGTGTGTGCTGTGTGCGTGTGTGTGTGTGTATGTAAAAACTATGTGTGTAGTGTGTGTTTGTGTGTGTTTTGCAGGGAACTCACCAAGAGGGGTATTGTGGTGCTGGTTGGCGAGTGGGATGATATGCTACCGGAGCTGATGTTGCCGGAGTCGAGGCAGATGGCCGCGAGGGTTGACGGTTCGCGAGGCTGTCATGCATGGGTTCTCCTTCAGCTTCGTGTGGACTGTAAGTCACCGTAGCTGCGCAGGTGACCGCGGTCGGAGTTGGATGACGGCCAAGGGTGGCCTTGGAATTGCTTGGCTGTGTGTATCAGCTTCTTATTCTCCTCTGTATTTTCTACAGAGCTACAGTTCATCTACAGAAATACATCTCCAGCAACTCAAGAAGTTTTCAATATCTGTTTCACAAACTAACTTTCAGTTGTATTTGTTAAAACGAATTCAGTTATATTTTTTTATTCTTTTTGTTTTTATTTCTGCCATTGTATTATATAAATAGCATTGTAATTTCTAAATGAAGAATTGAATGAGAAGAATTATTTTCTTCTTTCTTTATATGGTATTAGAGAAATAGCTGTGTTTTTTTTTTTTTGGAGTCTCAGTTTTCATGGCTTCCGTAAATTCTTCCACATTTACAAATTCATCTACCATAGATGATTTCACAAATCCATATTATCTGCATCATGAAGATAATCCTGGAATCTCTCTCGTAACTTCACCTCTTACAGAAGCAAATTATCATACATGGAGTCGCTCCATGATCACTTCTCTCCATGCCAAGAACAAGCTTTCATTCATCGATGGATCTCTTCTGCAACCTGATGTAAATGATCCTCTTAGATCTGCTTGGGGACGCTGTAATTCCATGGTTGTTGCATGGATTACGAATTCATTATCTAAAGACATTGTATCCAGTGATTTATTCTCTGATAATGCAAGAAACATTTGGCTGGATCTGCAACAGCGTTTTTCAAGAAGTAGTGCACCACGGGTTTATCAATTGAAGAAATCAATATCAGATCTCTCCCAAGGACAATTATCCATTACTCAATACTACAGTCAATTAAAAACTCTATGGGACGAGCTTCAAAGTTATCAGCCAGCTCCATCTTGTTCTTGTTCTCCGTCATGTACATGTGGAGCACTTCAGAAAATTTTTGATCATGAACAATTTGATTACACTATTCAATTTCTCATGGGATTAAACGATTCTTTTTCAGCAATACGAGGACAATTGTTAATGATGGATCCTCTTCCCACCATTAACAAGGCATTTTCTCTTCTTCTTCAAGATGAAGGACAATGGCAGCTTACATCTGTTTCAACTCCAATTTTTGATTCTGCTGCTATGATTACAGCTTCTTCACCATCATCAAATATTTCTAAGTCTTTTAAGAAAGACAGACCTGTGTGCTCTCATTGTGGAATTTCAGGCCATACAGTTAATAAATGTTACAGACTTCATGATTTTCCACCAGGTTTTAAATTCACAAAATCCAAAAGAATTGAATCTTCTGCAAATCAAGTCACTTCAGATGTTCATACTTTACCTTTTATTCAAGAACAATGTAATCAATTGTTGGCTCTACTTCATCCTTCACCTCCATCATCTTCAGCTCTCATTGCATCAACAAATTCCAATGGTAGTTCTTCTTTACCTTCAATGTCTATGACAGGTATATCTTCTAATTGTTCTTCTTTTTTATCTTCTTCCACTTCCTGGATTATAGATACGGGTGCCACTGATCACATGGTTGGTGATATTTCTCTGTTAATTACAATAACTTCTTCAGCTCAGTCGTTTGTTAATCTCCCAAATGGTACCCGTGTTCCTGTAACTCATACAGGAATTGTTTCACTATCATCATCTCTTATTTTACATGATGTTCTCTGTATTTCTTCATTCAATTTCAATCTTATTTCTGTTAGCAAATTATCATCGTCTTTGGCTTGTTGTCTAATTTTTTCTTCCTCTTTCTATTATATTCAGGACCTGAAGCTGTGGAAGACGATTGGACTGGGCCAACTGTTTAATGGCCTCTATTACTTGCTTCCTTTCTCAAATAAAGTTCATTCTAATTCATCAACTGTTAATTCTTTTTCTTCAAATAATGTAAATCAATCGTATGATCGATGGCATCAACGATTAGGACATATTTCTTTTCAACGATTACATATGTTACATCATTGTATTTCTTTTTCTCCATCAAGTAATCATGAACCTTGTAATATTTGTCCACTCGCTAAACAACACAGATTATCTTTTGCACTTAGTAAATCTGTCTCAACTTTTAATTTTCAGTTAATTCATGCTGATATTTGGGGTCCTTTTGCAACTCCCTCATTACAAGGCTTTCGTTATTTTTTATCCGTTGTTGATGATTTTTCAAGATGCACATGGATATATCTCATGAAATCTAAATCTGAAACTCGTCTACTTCTTCAATCTTTTTTTGCATTCATTCAAAATCAATTTCAGACCACAGTTAAAATTATACAAACTGATAATGGTTCTGAATTCTATATGTCAGACTTTTATAATTCAAATGGGATTATACATCAACGATCTTGTGTTGCAACTCCACAACAAACTCAGTTGTGGAAAGAAAACATCAGCATTTGCTTAATGTTGCTAGATCTCTTCGTTTTCAAGCTCATTTACTTCTTGTTTTCTGGTCTGACTGCATTTTGGCTGCTTCTTATATTATTAATAGAACACCAACTCCCCTTTTTTCAAATAGAACTCCTTATGAAGTTTTATTTGGTAAGTCTCCTTCATACTCTCACATGCGAGTCATTGGTGCATTGTGTTTTGCTTGCACTCTTCCTTTTAATCGTCATAAATTTGATGCTCGTTCTCGTCGTATTTTTCTTGGTTATCCTTTTGGCATCAAGGGATACAAATTATTTGATCTACAAAATCATCAGATTTTTGTTTCTCGAGATGTTATTTTCCATGAAAATATTTTTCCTTTTGCCACATTACCACCTGATTATCTTACAAAACATTCAAATTGTGATATACCTTTACCTATTCAGTCATCAGATATTGTTCCTACTGAATTCAATTTTTCTTCTAATTTGCCATCTTCAATTATTCCCTTATCTTCATCTTCTACTCCATCTACTTCACATGCCATTCCTCTTAGACATTCAATGAGATCCAAACATCCTCCTTCTTATCTTCGTGACTATCATTGTTCTTTGGCCAGAAATAATAACTCAGTTCATTCTTCTCTTCACAGTTCAGTTCAGAATGTTTCAGGTAAATCATATTCTTTATCCTTTATTCTGTCATATTCTCATCTTTCTCCAGTTTATCGTTCATTTGTATTAAATGTTTCTATACAATTTGAACCTCAATATTATCATCAAGCTGTACAATTTTCTGAATGGCGTGAAGCTATGAATGCTGAACTACAGGCACTTGAAGAAAACAAAACTTGGTCCCTTACATCATTACCTTATGGTCACAAACCTATTGGCTGCAAATGGGTGTATCGTATTAAATATGATTCAAATGGTTCCATTGAGCGATTTAAAGCTCGTTTAGTAGCACAGGGATACACTCAACAGGAAGGTATTGACTATTTTGAAACATTCTCTCCGGTTGCAAAAATGGTTTCAATTCGATGTTTACTTGCTGTTGCTGCCACAAAACACTGGTTTGTTCATCAGCTTGATGTAAACAATGCTTTTCTTCATGGTGATTTATCAGAAGAGGTTTATTATAACATCCCTCGTTTATACATTTCAGGGAAAATGATTTGCCCTGTCAACTTCAATAAGATTCTTAACGGTTTAAGCAGCATCCCGTCAATGCTATCGAAGCTTGCAAACTCTTATTGTCCGGATGTTCACAAATCTGATCTTTTCTCTTTACCTCCACAATCTGCTACCAAACATTTTACTGTTCTCATTGGTCTATTACTGATGATCTCTTCTTGCTAGTTCCACGTATGGACTCCAGTTACTGCATGAAGCAATTTCTACATTCCAACTTCCAACATCACACTTAAAGTCTTGTTTTTTTTCATATATTTTTTAGGCTTGAAGTTACTACTCGATCTTCTAAATGGTCTTTTTCGTGTCAACGAAATAGTGTTTTGGATATTTTTACAGGATAGTGTTTTTCTTCTCGTTCCTTGGTTCAAAACCATTTTCATTTCCCCCATGACCCATTTCTTAAGCTTTCCAAGGTCTGAGGTGATTGCTTATGATCCTTTGCATTATCTCGTCTCGTGGCATATTACTCTATTTAACAATTACAGACCTGATATTGCTTTTTCTGTTCAGTTCTCTTTCCTCAGTTTAGTGGATGCACCACGGTTACCCCCTTCATCTTTTGTTATGTATGTTATGCGCTCATCGTGTCTTCGAGATTTGAAATCCTCTCCTAGACATGGTTTGATTTTTTTTCTGCTCATTTTCTACTCATTCGACTCTTACTCTTCACTGGTTTTACTTGATTCTAATTGGGCGCAGTTGTCCTAATCTCGTCTCTTTGTTACTGGGTTTTGGTTAATAATTTCTTGGCAATTCTCTATTTCATGGATATCTAATAGCAGATGACAAACTATTTCACCACTATCTCTTTTGCTGAAGCTGAATATCGTTCTATGGCCACCACTTCTCACTGCCTGCGAACTCTGACTTGGCCTTACATCTACTTTCTGATCTTGGTGTTTTGATTTCGTTGCCCATTTCTTGTTTTTGTGATAATCAAGCTGCATACACATTCTTTCCAACCCCGTTTTTCATAACGAACTAATCACATTGACATTGATTGTCCTTTGGTTCGTGATAATGGTCAGGCTTGATTTTTTAACGTCTCCTTCATGTTCCCACGCATCATCAAACATCTGATATTTTTATCAAGTCTTTGGGCTCTGATGTTTTTTTTTTTTTCATTTTTCCGTTTCTAACGCAAGCTTGGCGTGTTGAATGTTTTTTTCCCACTCCCATCTTGAGGGGGCGATCAGCTACTTATTCTCCCCTCCTCTGTATTTTCTACAGAGCTGCAGTTTGCTCTGGCAGAAATACATCCTCCACCAGCAACTCCAGAAGTTTTCTCAATATCTGTTTCACAAACTAACTTTCAGTTGTATTTGTTAAAACGAATTCAGTTATATTTTTTTATTCTTTCTGTTTTTATTTCTGCCATTGTATTATATAAATAGCATTGTAATTTCTAAATGAAGAATTGAATGAGAAGAATTATTTTCTTCTTTCTTTATAGTGTGTGGGTTCCGGAGTTGGACGGTGCGTCTTTGCCTGAGAGTGGAGAAGAGAGCGGGAGAGAGGAGAGTTCGGAGCTGCGAGCCAGCGATGAGGGTGGCGGTGGTGACAGGGAGCTTTGTCGGCGTGGTGGTGATGAGGCTAGGTCTACGAGAGAGATGTCGAGAGAGTCTGAGGGCGATGATGAACAATACTCTGGGGGTTGACGATGGTGGCGCTGTTTTGCCAGAGATGGTGGAAATTAGGAGAACGACGAGGGCGCCAAGAGAGAACCTGTGAGTGCGATGAAATATTGTGGGAGTCGGAGACAGTGGAAACGAGGAGCTGACAGTGGTGAGGATGGAGGCTTGCTCTGTGTGCGAGGGAAATGCCAAGGGTGAGAGAGAGCTTCGATGCAAGTGTCGGTTGGATCTACGAGATGATGACGGCGATAACGGTGGTTGGCGAGGGTGCTGACGACGACAATGGAGATGAACAATAGAAAAAATAAAAGTGAACGGTCTCCCTCTGAGTTTTTTCTCGTTTTATAATTAAAAGTATATAAAATATAAAATAATACTCTGAACAAGGAATTTTTTCCCAAAATAATGCTCACGCAATCTCGCAGCTTCATGCTGCGAGATTTAAACTATGTGGCCACTCCGCCATCGACGGCTGGCAAAGAACGAACATGGGTAACGGTTACGCGTGGCGACGGGTGAATAAATCGCGCAGTTTCGAACCTGCTAGATTTCAGAATGGAGCGAACAGTGATGCGACACGTGGTAACTCTCGCAGGTCCTAACCTGCGAGATTTTAGAATGTACGAACGGGGAGGACGCGTGGCTTTTGATTCATCGAGGGAAAAACGGTGAGGCGACACTGGTAAAATCTCGCAGGTCGAACCTGCGAGATTTTCAATGGAGCTAACAGGGGAGGCCGACGCGTGGCTGGTGAATGACGTGCTCTGACCGTGTTGAATCTCGTAGTTCGACCTGCAGATTTGTTTGCCCGCGCTAAATCCTTCTGAGGCTTCTCATAACACATTCAGAAGAGGAGAAGAGAAGACCGTTGGTTCAGACGAAGCCTTCGATTGCAGAGCACCGTTATGCGTACTGCAGGTGACCTTCGGGCTCGTTCGAAGGCGCGGCGATACTATTTAAGAGCCGAGATGTGGTTGTTATTTAATATTTTGAAAATAACGTAATATTTTTTTAGATTTACATGAGAGTAATTGTTTATGTTTCTTTGGTGTGATATCGACACCACCCCCCGCGTTCTGAGTATTTGGTTCGTTGCTGCATCTAGAGAAGGTTAGTTTTTTTTTTAATAATAATTCATTATAGTTTTATGTCTTTAATGGTAATTTGTATATGCGGAAACAATATAATCTAAAATTTTGAAATAACAAGGAGGTTCAAATGAGTTAGAACATAAATTTTTTTTTTTTGAAAAAAATAGTTTGAGAAAAACTGAATTAAACCAATTCGTCCATATATATTATTTATATAGTTTGTGTAGTTACGTACATATTGAGACGAAATTTGTTCATATTTACAAAATTATGTCAAGATTTAGAAATAAAGTGTTAATTAAATGTAGTTAGGTATGTGGTTAGATTTCAATAATAGTCTTAATTATGTCGTTATGTACTGATGTAATTTCTAAAAATGATATGTACCTACTAACATAATTACCGCACATATTGTTTGACGTATCAAATCGAACCAATTATATAATTACTACAATGCAATGCAATGTTAGAATGGGTGTGGGGGGGGGGGAATAATTGAACCAACGATTAATTATGCTTATCTAATCAAAACAATTAGATAATTACGTACATTTCAGATGAATTGTTCATAATTAACCAATTAGGTACATATATTTCAAATTATTATGTTAAGTACTATTAAGAGTTTAATTTCAAATGATTTCGGTGTAGCCATTTATAATTAGGTAAAATTTTAAGCCTATCTAATGCCTGAACCAATATGTAATGTATGTTCATGCATGCTTTATTTGTTTTTTTTCAATTTGGAAATCGAACGAATAACATTACGTGCGTACACGTAATTATGTAATTAGCATTCTTTATATGTTAATGGTCCATTTATAAAATCATGCATTTAATTTTAATATTATAATGTAAGAAATGCATATACCCTGCCCTGGCCGTTTCTCAATTTTCATGTTGTTTCCATAATTTTAGGATTCATTTTCTTGAAATATCCTTAAGTTATCCAACTAGACCTAACCTACCCTTCAGATTATTTTAGTAGCAAATCATCAACCATCACCTTAAGCTGCCCTCAAATTTCAGCAGAGCCAGCGTTCATTTACACGCACACCTGCAGGAATTACAAGTTCACACACAATGTTAGAGATGAACACTACACAATTTTGGTCCCGCACTATTTAATATGGGAAATGCTGATTTGTCCCTGATTGAAACATGTCAAGGCTGTTTGTCCCCTATCCCTCGTTGTGAGGGACATCCATCGTGCCATTATTTTGTCCATTTTCCAGACCTAAAGAAAGATCTTGTTAACAAAAGGAAGAGGAATAGCCCACCTGTCTTCACTTGATTGAAGGCATCCTTTATGGTTGTTTTTTTTTCTTATCTTTTCTTTAACTTGACATGAAAGCAGTAGATGTAATTGTCCTTTTGTGTGATGACTTAGTTCGTGAGCGATATTTAATGTTAGGTACATAATTTTAATCATATCTAAGCTGACAAAACTAAACAGTTTAATAGTATTTTCAGAGCATGCTTATTATTTTTTTGTTATTTGGAAAATCGAACCATAAAATTACTGCTACACATAATTGTGAATTATGTCATATATTATATTTTAATGGTCCATAATTATAAATCCTGCATGGTAGATTTAATATTATATGTTAATTATGTAATTATGTTCATTAATACAATAATGTATATAACCAATAGTAGAATAAAAACCAACATCCTTACGGGCTATCTAAACTGAACGATGATGCAATTATTAAGTATGCATGCAATATTAAATTAAGGAGAAAATCACGAAGTCAAAAAACGTTTCACATAATTGTTTATGTAATTGTATAATGTGAATTGAACAATCCCATAATTATGTTATGCACGATATATTAAATTATTATACTCGTTACTTGCCTCGAATAGTGTGTAAATGTGATTACATTCAATAATGACTATTATAAATGATTAGGTTGAAATTTAAATGGTCCGATGGTTAAGTGGGTAGAACCCTTTTTATTATTTAAAATTTTTGGGGTCCTAAAATGGTCACCCATTTATGAACCCATATATTACATGATGTACCCCCTAACCCATGTAAAGAATAAATGTGCACATTAATGTAATTGAAAATTATTTTGTTTTTGTTTCACTATCACTTGCCATACCCAACTTATCCATAAAATTATTGTTTTGTGTAGGTCGTTTATCTTACCTGTTCATCAATCTAGATGGCAGATTTCAACCAGTATTCCGGTTCCTGAATTTGTTGTACATGTGGGGTAATATTATAACCCGGCCAAACCGGTTGTTAGGTTATATTATTCCGCCGGTTCACCTATTAGAATTTGTCTAGGTGTACCTTAACTAATTGCACACGAAGATATACGAGTTTGCAAAATTGGAATCAAATCAAAATGCATTGTCCGGCTAAACCGGAGATACCCGTTAAGGGGCTCATGATACAATCTTCCTATGAGGTTGTTCGCCGTAAGCTGTGATTTACGGTTTACCATGGTGTTGGATGCACACACTGCGTAGGGACGACAATATTGACATGCAACTGTAATGTTGGACCTCATTCCTCAAATGGGTGTCGCCGCACATGGGAAGCCGGAACGTCTATTGAGCAACGTGGTTGAAGCGGAGGAAGAAGATGCAGATGTTGGTGGGATGCCTGTTGTGGATATGAACGAATGTCCACGATCGTCATTCGAGGCGCAGACGTATGAAGGAACTACTATCCATACGAATTTTCATGGTGTTTGCAAAGATGTTTCAACAGAACAACCAGGATCGTTGTTCGCAATAGCGAACAACGCGCTGGACGTGGGGATGAACATGACAAACGATGTTCATTTACAAGATGACACGTACGAGGAGGAAATTGGTGAAGGGACGAACGAGTTCCCCGATGATGTCGACCGACCCCCCCGTCAATCGAACGATGGCACGGATACGGCAGATTTCATGGACGAACCTCCTATGTATGGTGTAATTGACGTAGAGGCTGCAGATTTGTCCCATGGTGACGAGCTTCCTATACGGGTAACTCGTTGGGATGAATCATCAGAACTCAGTCAAGGGATGCTATTCGGATCGAAAGATCAATTGATAGCTGCTGTGTGAATATACCACGCTTGAACGCACCATGACTTCTACGTCCTGCAGTCGACCCCACTATTATGGGTTGTTAGGTGTAAGAACTCTGAATGCAGTTGGAGACTGCGTGCGATGTATCGTCAGAAACATCGATTCTTCGAAATCACTCAATATGGTGGTCCGCACACATGCTTGAATGAACTCCTCTCGCAAGACCATAGCCAAATCACGTCGTCCCTTATTGCTAGTGAGGTTGTGAATATGATAAGGGGTGATGCGTCGACCTCAATCGCTACATTGAAAGAATTCATAGATCGTCGTTTTGGCTATTCCATCTCATATAAGAAAATTTGGTTAGGCAAACAGAAGGCAATTGCCCAAGTATTCGGCGATTGGGAGAAGTCTTATCAGACGTTGCCTAGGTGGATGGAAGCAATGTGCACTTATAATCCTGGTACTGTCGTAAAGTGGAGGTGGAACCCTATACTGGGCAGCGATTAGACCGTAACATTTGTATCAGTCTTTTGGGCGTTCGCAGCATCTATTCAGGGTTTTTCCCACTGTCCTCCTGTGATCTGTATAGATGGGACACACTTGTACGGAAAGTACAAGGGAAAACTCCTTATTGCGACGTGCCCGGATGCAAATAGGCAAATATTTCCCCTTGCATTCGCTATTGTGCAAGAGGAAAGTTTGGACACATGGAATTGGTTTCTGTGTTGTCTTTGTTCCATTACCGATAGGGACGACATTTGCCTTATATCAGATAGGCATCCAGGGATCATCGCCGCAGTGTCTCACAATCCCGATTGGCAGCCACCACGTGCGCACCACCGATTCTGCCTTCGACACGTTGTAAGCAACTTCAGCACGAAAGTGCACAGTGTCAATCTTAAGCGAATGGCAGAGCGCGCGGGAAGGGAGCATCAGGTTAGAAAGTTTAACATGTGGATGGAGAAGATCTTCGATGAGGGTGGGGAACCCGCAAAGACGTTCTTCTATCAAATCGCTCCTCATATGTGGACTCAGTGCCACGACGGGGGCAGAAGGTATGGGAACATGACGACCAACCTCGTCGAATGTTTCAACGCCGTCCTTAAGGGCGCTCGTAGCCTCCCAATAACTGCCCTTGTGCAACTGACATTTATCGCGTTGCACATTATTTCAATAGCCGACGTGAGGCTGCTCGTAATGCAATATCAGGAGGAAATGCATTAACTCCTCATATATTGCTTGCGATGGAAAGAAGGAAGTTGAAGGCGACCGGACATCGCGTGATGACGTTCAACCGATCTAGAGGTACTTTCAACATCACGACTGCGCAGTTGGGACCTCATAAAGGAAACAACGTGGAAACGCTTCGCATTCAGGATTTGGACGGCTGCTCGTGTGGGAAGTGGCAAGCCTTACACTTTCCATGCTCCCACCTTCTCGCTGCATGTGCGGAGACACGACTCAACCCCATGCAGTACGTTGAGCCTTGTTGGACCACCGCCGAACATTATGCGACATATGCGGCGGATTTTCAGCCTATTATGCATGAGGCGTACTGGCCAGCATCGTTTTTGCTGACTATACAGGCAAATCCAGCCTATGCTCGACATAAAGGTCGTCCAAGGAGCTCCCGTATACACAATGAGATGGACGCTAGGGAAGGTAGGAAAAGGAGCACATGCAGTATATGTCATCAAGAAGGGCATAATCGCACAAGGTGTCCGAGAAGGACCCACTCGGGCGATGCAGCGGGACCGTCGCGATGATTTCGTATGCAGTTTTATACTATTTCACACTGTTTCTTTTTTATTTATACCTATGCTGATGCAACGGTGCATTTCCAGGATTGATCCAGGGTCGTCTGATCCGAGCGTCTTGACAATGGGCGATCATCACAGGGCTAGCCGAGCGTGGGCTGAGGGGCATGTGGAGCCCCTGTGCTGCCGAGGGGGCACGCAGTTCACCGAGCGTTGGTTAGAGGCGGACCCCCGCATTGTCCAGCTGATACACGAGGCGGGGTTTTATGGCATTTATCGGATTGCTCATATCCAGCTTGACTGGCATCTTGTCACATCGTTGGTGGAGCGATGGAGACCCGAGACGCACACGTTCCACCTACCTCATGGTGAGGCCATCGTCACATTACAGGACGTAGCTGTTTTGTTCGGGTTGCCGATTGATGGGCGAGCTGTCATAGGTCGCACTGCCGGACCAGTGGAGGGACCTACAGACCGTCAGGGTCGACTCGCCCTGCGTACTATATGCGAGCGTTTGTTAGGCGTTGTTCCGCCTGACAGCGAGTTGGTTGGTGCACGCATCCGTATGCGGTTCCTTGAGGGGATGCGTTTCGTGAGCTCCCGGCACATGCAGATGTTCAGACCATAGCATGCCACGCACGAGCCCACTTGTTGCGTTTGATTTGTGGGGTGATCTTCTCAGATGTTTTCGGCAGTTATGCGCATCTTATGTTCCTTCCACTTCTTGAGGACTTCGGAGCGTGTCACTCGTACAGTTGGGGGTCCGCCACTTTGGCGTGGTTGTACAGGGAGATGTGTCGCGCCACGCACCACTCGAAGACACAGATTGCGGGCCCCCTTCGCTTACTCCAGGTTTGGGCTTGGGAGAGATTTCCTTCATTCGCGCCTACGCGGGAAGGTTTCCTGCAGATTGAGAGGGGTCAGGACGGTCGTCCGGTTGATCCTCTCCCGCTCGCATATCGGTTAGTAGATATTTTATCTATCCCTTTATATTCACTCAATAACTATTATGAATACTAATTCGTAATATGTAGTAGTCTTGCATTTGGGAACTTAGATTTCATCTTACACAGATGGAGGGACGACTTGAGGGCATCGATGGTTGCGCTTCACACATTGCCCTGGTACAGGTTCGAGTTGGACATGCACCGGGAGCATGAGGTATAAATCAGTTAAAGTATAGCACATGAAAGCATTTCTTTCTTACTTTCAGTTGTGTATAGTCCGCATAACTTTGTGTTTTGTCTAACTGCAGTTTATATGGATGCCCTACACGGATGAGATTTTAGCCGACATGCCGCCTGGCTATGCAGACGGGAGGGACCTGTGGGTAGCGCGAGTGCCACTCATATGCTTTCATATTATTGAGTGGTATCTCCCCGATCGAGTCATGCGGCAGTTCGGGTTTCGACAGGTCATTCCCGCCCCATTTATGACTTCGGGGGTAGATATTGTTGGAGACGATCTCCACGGCATGGATGGACGCGGTCGACGGGTCACAGACTGGTCGACTACGCACACGATATTCGTCACTGCGTGGGAGCATCGGCGAGACTACATCGTACGAGGAGTGGCGGAGCACATTCCGATGCGTCCAGATGACCCATACTTCACTTGGTATAGGTCTATCACACGCCGCTTCGTCGACAGGACCGCAGCTGTATATTTAAGCCTCGTAAGAAGATTAATGACACAACTCATTTTATTATATATACGTTCCAATTTGAATGCGTTAATAAAATATGTTCATCTCCTGTAGGCTGACATAGTCATTGAGGCAGAGCAGATCTCGTCGGATCCTGCGATCCACCGATTGATGCGTGCTGCACTGGACCTCGTCCACAAGGACGGTCAACGGATCCCACAACAAGGAGGTCGACCTGATGTACCAGCACGAGGAGGTCGACCAGCTCCAGTCCGCGGAGGACGACATGCTTCCTCTAGTCGTCTAGGGACTCCCATGTCCTCCCCACCAGTCGTACAGGCCGAGTACTTGTTTGGCCCGTCAGCGCCTTATGCGCCTTCCACTGCAGCTGATATTGCCGGACCATCGAGCAGACCGACTGATGCCCCATCCGACTCTGCTGCTACCCCATCCATGTCATTTTTATTGGACGATCTTTTCGATGGGGTTGAGGTCGATGCACCCTCTAGGCCGCCTCGTTCTCGTCCCGAGACATCGTATCATTTCTCACCGCGTGCGCTACGCATGGCTGATGATGATGATGTAGCACCTCTTGGGGGAGAGGATTCACATCCAGCACGACGGGCTAGGACACCTGATGATGTTGAAGAGCAGGGAGAGGGTAGACGCAGACGGCAGCCAGCACGACCCCGGAGACGACCTCGCTGCGGCACGGAGTAGTTTAGCATTACTTTAATTGCATTTTATTTGTATGCATATCATTGATTGTTTTGATTTCATTTGTATATAATTGATTACTTTTTTCTTTCTTTTGTATATATCATTTAATAATTCGTATATCTAAAGAATTCAATACTGCCAAATCTAAATAATGACACATAATTTGTATCGTCTAAATTTGCATGTCTAGTTAAGTTAATTCCTTAAATTCAGTTATCTTTTACTACAAAATTTGTATTGCTAAAATTTGTATGTCTGCATGCATTTACGTGCGTCGTTAGATGCAAACGTGTTTCAGCACTCTAAACCCTCGCATGTGTAATAATTCTATATTATAAGCGTTGATGTCCAATCAATCAAAATAGTGAAAGCAATTCGCATAAAAAATAGAATTTCCAAGGGAATAATTTTTCGTTGAACCTTACCAAAGGATGATGCTCAAGGGAGGAATGTAATTAAGGCAGGCATTGAACTATTTTTGGAATGCAATTACTACATTTGATTCCTGACATGGAGTAAGTAATTCAAATTTTTATTTCTTTCCAACATTTTGTATTCTTTTTTATAATGGTATAAAAAATAAGTTTTTTTTTTTTTTAATAAATACCCCTAAAGCATAATCAAATAATTTTATAATTATTATTTTTTATTTGTAATAGTGATTATTAATAGTTTTATTATACATTTTTAGTGCTGTTATTGATTTTTAATGAATTTATATTTAATATTATCCTTAAAATAATAATAATTTATTAGTTTCACTGAGATTTAAAAAATTCTAAGGACCTTTCCCGAGCTTTCAAGAATTATGATGACCTCCCTTGCGGTTTATTAAAAAAACATGTACCTCTTCTCGTCTTTTGTAAAAAAATAAGTCTTTTAAGGAAGATTTATCTATTTTTAGTAAATTTCAAGGGAGGTCTAACAATTTTGAAACCTTTAGGGCAAATAAATAGGATTTTGGAAACTTAGGGGAGCTCGTATCGGTTTGCCAAACCTCAAGGTAGGTTTGTTTCTTTTACCGTAATTGTTATTATTACCTGTTTTTTTTTTTTAATAATAGTCCTAGTTGCAATTATGCACGTGTTACTTCATTTTATTTCAACAACTTGAGCATGCTTTGGATACGTTCACATTTAGACATTATATTTCTAAAGAAAAAATATGTCATCAATAACATACTATAAGAGATACATCATAACTCATGAAGAGTGTAGGGAAAATAAAAACAAATGTTCTATCCCATTTCTAACCATTAAAATTGTATTCAAAATTCATTTCTCTTACAATTTATTCTGTGCATGAAATCCATTAAGTGTTTCCGCACATGGAGCACATTTTGTGAAAAAAATGCTATTATTTTGTATGAATTTAAAATTTTCGCAAATTTTTAAATTTTGTAGCAAATTGTGTTATTTTATTGTAATTTATAATCACTACAAAAAACATGATTTTTAGTGACGAAAGTATTAGTGACGGTTCTAAATTTGTTACTACAAGCGCATATTAGTCACGGTTTTTAAAAACCATAACTAGTAATGCACTTTTGGTGAAGATTTTCAAACTGTCACTAATACTGTCGTAACTAAAAACCAGTTTTCCTCCTCAAACCATTGTGGGAATTCAGGGTTTTGCGCGGAAATTATCCCGCAAAAATATTGGCGACGTTTCTTGGTATATTAGTGACGGTTTATTAACCGTCAGTAATAGCATCATATTAATAACGATTGCCTAAGCTGTTACTAATAATAATAGTTGACTAAGAAAAAGTCAACACGATTAGTATCGGTTCTAAGAAATCGTCACTAATACTACAATATTAGTCACAATTCTTCTAAACCGTCCCTATTAGTCTTGTACTAGTAACGGTTTATAAAACTGTCACTAATAATGCATTTGTTGATACTAAAAAAGTCAAATCAATTAGTGACGATTTATGCAAATCGTCGCTTTTAGTCTATTATTAGCGACGAATTTATTAAACTGTCACTAATAGAGTTTTTTATTTAAAAAATATAAAGAATTTATTAACTATATTACTGACGTTTTAGAAAGACCGTCGCTAATAGTCTCTTATTAGGGACGATTTATTGAAACTGTGACTAATAGTCTATTATTAGCGAAGAATTTACTAAACTGTCACTACTAGTGGTGTTTATTTAAAAATATAAAAAAAAAAAATTTTAACTATATTAATCACAATTAATTAAGAGAATCTTGGCAAAATACTTGGAAACTGACCTAGTTAATGAGTTCGACTTCTCAAACTCCAAAGCGGAATGATCTATGTTTGGCCAATTCGAAACTGAGATTGTTCTTAATTAACATAGTGGATGAAAAAATTGGAAGAGATGTCATTTATATATAATAATATTACTGAATATTGGTTGAAAAGATTCTCTAAGTTTAAACATTTTTAAGTTCATATCTTTTGGAATGACCATTTACAGACCAGGGAAGATGTGGTCAAGTTCTAGAATGATTAGGCTAATTTTTTAAATGCAAAAGAGTTTAAGAGATCTTTTGAAGTTGTTCATTATCACAATACTCAAAAGGAATAGGATGCATGAAATTAAGAACAATTGTTGATATTGTCTAGCAAGCAACTTGACACCACAAATGAGAATCTGGATGAGTTGAAGATAAAATACAACCTCGATCTTTCAAATCTGAAGAAAAGTTCTATATGTCTGGCCATGAACTGGGAGTGTTCTAATTAACATAGTGGAGGAAAAAATGGAAGATAACTGTCATTGATAGTGAATATTGGTTGAAAAGATTCTCTAAATCTAAATCTTCTCAACTGCATACCTTTTGGAATAACCATATACAAATCAGGGAAGGTGTGGTGAACTTATGCAATGATTGGACTAATTTTTTAAGTGTAATAGAGTTTGAGAGATCTTTTGAAGTTGTTCATCACGTACAGTAACAAGGAATGGAATGCACGAAAGAGAAACAACACGCTTTCTTCAAATGTCTATGTATGGGTGGGTTGCTCATGGGACCAGAGCCCTTACATACCATATTATATATATAGCTTTCCCCCTCAAGGAAGTCTCACTTTCATTATCTACAGAAGATTTTTATAGTTTCTTTGAGATAGACTTTGTAGTGTTAATGTGCAAAGGCTTTACAAAAATATTATTCATTTTTAGTTTCTTGAATGAATCAGGTCTTGAAGATCTTTTCTCACTTTTCCTAATAGAAGCAACATATTTTAAATTTGAAGGAAAGAGCTAGATGTCTGGCCATGGACTGGGATTGTTATTAACGTAGTGGATGAAAAAAATGAAATAGCTGTCATTGATAGTGAACTAGACGTATATACGGATCACGACGAGCCGTCTGAGTGGAGGAATTCGAGGTCGGTATCGGCCACAGTTAAGTCGAAATGATATTCTACAATAGCCATATTGGTACATGCATGAGTGGGTTGCCCATGAAGATGATTACAATTCAGATGGGCCAATATGAGACTATCTTTGTAGCAGTGGACAGATAGGAACAGTTGCTAATATATATTGTCCAGGAAGAAAGACCATCACTAATAGTCTTTATATTAGTGATGGTTTTTAGAACCATCACTAGTCATTTAGCTTAATTAAGTAGCTCAATCATCTATTAATTTTATTAATAAAATTAATAAAATATAAATTAGTGACTAAATGGTTATAAAAAAACTTCAGAGTAGCTTTGTCATCCAACAAATTTTGAGTTAAAATTTTCAAATCAAGGTGCTCAACATCTCCATATCAACTCACCAAATATGCTTCTGTTCGTCTGTTTTCTCTTTTTCTAAATTTGGAATTTAGAAAGGCAAAAGGGCCATATTTTATGAGTGATGAAGAGGTTCTCTTTTGGTTTTTAATTAATATAAGCAATAGGAGTATCTGTTTTTCCAGATAAGCATGTATTTTTTTTATATAATTGAAATTTCCTAATATCTACATAAAAATATTTTATATATATATATATATATAATTGCGAGTGATGCAGTCAATCCTTGAAAAGCAAGTTTTAACTTTAGTTTTACTGGCGTTATTTAAGCAAATTATGTTTCATAGCCTTTAGGCTTCAGCATTGTTGGTGTTGAAACATCAGATCGTTATGTGTTGGAGAGCTGGTAAGTTGTTGAATGTGACTGGCGTGTTGTGGTTCTTCTTTAAGGCCAACCCAGAAAAATGACTTAAAATGAGCCTCTGTTTTTATAATTTACGATGCAACGAGGACAAGTTACCCCTGTTCAGAGTCTTATTTTATATTTTATTTATTTTTAATTATAAAACGAGAAAAAGCTCCAAGTTCATTCCTTTGGTTCTCCATACGGTCGCTCCTTAAATCTCGCAGGTCCAACCTGCGAGATTTACCACGTGGCACGCTCTACGTTCACTCCCTTCTGAAATCTCGCAGGTCCAACCTGCAAGATTCACCACGTGTCACGATCGCTTACCAGCCACGCGTCGCCTCCATTCGCTCCCTTCTGAAATCTCGCAGGTTCGAACTGCGAGATTCACCACGTGTCACAATCGCTTACCAGCCACGCGTCGCCTCACCGTTCGCTCCCTTCTGAAATCTCGCAGGTTCGACCTGCGAGATTTATTCAGCCGTCGCCACGCGTCACGTTACCCCTGCTTCGTTCTTTGCCACGCGTCGATGGCGGAGTGGCCACCAATTTAAATCTCGTAGCATGAAGTTGCGAGATTACGTGAGCATTATTTTGGGAAAAAATTCCCTGTTCAGAGCATTATTTTATATTTTATATACTTTTAATTATAAAACGGGAAAAAACTCATCTCCCTCTTCCTTGCCTGCCTGCGAGCAGCAGCCATTATAGGCTTTTCGGCTTTTTGTTTTTGCATGTCTCCCACCCCCCCCCCCCCCCCCCCCCCCGGGGCGGGGAAAATGGGGTGACCATTGGGGAAAGTTGCACAAATTTTTTTTAAAAAAAAGCATACACCCGTATAGTTTAATATATATATATATATATTTTTTTTTTTTTTTTTGCTTTTTCTTTTTTGCCTTTTTTGTGTTTTTGTTTTTTTATAATAATAATAATAATAATGATACTAATAAACTACTAATAATAATAATATTAATAATGACGATAATAATAATAATAATAATAATAATAATAATAATAATAATAATAATAATAATAATAATAATCTACTACTACTACTACTACTACTAATACTAATAATAATGGTATACTAATAATAATAATAATAGCCCATTTTTGAATTTTTCTTCCTTTTTTTGTATTTTTATCGTCGAACCTCATCCTCCTAAAAAGAGATTTGGCCGAAAATTAAAATTTAATTTCCCAAAAATAGAAAGACCTAGACTCCATTTTTCTAAAATGCCTGAAACTCGGTGAAAATGTACCAGGACTTGGTAAAGACACCGGGACTCACTGAAAACACACCGGGACTCGATAAAAGTGTCGTGACTCAAAAAAAACACTGGGACTCGTTAAAAAGACCGTGATTCGGTAAAAACACCTGTAAACACCCCAATTTTACCTAGGCCATTTTGAAAAGATTCGACATGCTAAAAAGTTGACCTTCTATTCCTGGGAATGGAAGGATCCAATTGAGTTTCGGTTTTATTTCAAAATTGAGTCATGTTTTATTTCAAAATTGGTGTCCCGGTTATTTCTAATTGAGTCTCTTTTTTTTCAAAATTGAGTCTTGGTTTATTTTTATTGAGTCCCAGTTATTTTATTTTAAATTGAGCATCAGGTTGATTTTAAATTTAGTCCGAATATGTTAGGTTGAATCTTTCATTTTAGAAATTTTGATTGAATCCATGAATTTTTTAGATCGAGTACCTGTTTTTATTTTTATTTTTATTTTTATTTTTGTCTTCATGTTGGCAATAAAATAAAAAGAAAATAAATAAACATAAAATAAAATAAAAGAGAAAAGAAAAGAAAAAGAAAAGGGGCGCGTTTGCTAGGGTTTTGAATTTTTTTTTTTTAATAAAAGCAAGGGCTGGGAACCTCCACATGGTGGGGCACTGGCACACACTGCTCACTCTCTCTCAACGCACTCACCGCGCTCACCTCCCTCCGTCACGGCCTCCAAACATTGCTACCCTTCACCGGCAACTCTCACGGCTCACGCCCACACACACTGTTCGCTCTATCTATCTTTCCTTCTTCCCTCTCATTCTCACGCAGCCAACGACCCCTATCCCTCTACCTTCTTCTCTTCTTTTATAACACACCCACTCTCCCTGCAACTCCATTTCCACAACCGCACCACCCCTTTGCAACCTTGACCTCCATCCCCTGCAACTCCCAGCCACCACCAGCACTCGTGCACGCACTCCCCTCACCCACAGCCATCTTCGTCCCTGTCACCTCTCCCTCTCACGGCCATAACCACCAGCACCACCCTGCTTCGCAGCCTCCAGGATCTCCGGCCAGCCTCCAGGATTTCCGGCACAGCCTCCAGGACCTCTCCCCAACAGCAGCAGCTCTGCAACTCTCTCCCGCCGCCGTCGAGCCCCTCTCGCCACCTCGTCGTCGCCGCCACCTCGTCGCCTTTGTCCCCACCTCTTCGACCCTCTCCACCGGCGCTGCCAACTCCAGCCTCCCTCCCAGCGGCACTCCGGTGAGACTCTCTGCATGCCGGCCACATGCACCCACACAAACACATACACACCCACACTAAGCATGCACAGGTATATATATATATATATATATATATTCATTTTGGTTTTATTTGAGTTTCAAAATTATTTTTTTTTTTTTCTTAACTGTATGTGTTGTGACTATTGAAAGGTTGAGTTTATATATATACATATACATATACATATCTAACGTCAATTTTTTTTTATTACAAGTTTTTTCTTCTTTCTGTGATAATATTTATTCAAGTTTTTATTTTTAGGGTATTTACTATACATATTAAATAATAAATATATATTAGGATACAATATTTAGCAGTAGATGTCGAGTAAGTATTAGTCATACTCATGGTTATATTTATTTAAGGTATTTGTTTTTATGACATATGTTTAATGTTTAGCGTTTATATGCTTAGGGATGTATACTAATTTTGGTGATCATACTAAATAGGTATATATTATTTTTACAAATAACTTGTTTCCATAATTTTACTATTTCCTTACCTTCTCATTGGCTTCCATATTTTAACCCTAAGTTTGATTTGTTTCTTTAGCTAACAATTTACAAATGTGTGTGTTGTGCATATCCTTAATTGTATGTTAATATTGAAGGTAACTATTATATTGTATATTACCTTCATTACTATTATTAATAATATTGTTATTATTAATATTAATATTACTACTATTATTATTATTTATTATTACCATTATTGTGTTTATTAATATTAATATCGTTGTTATTATTATTATTATTATTATTATTATTATTATTATTATTCCATTTTGAAGTATACGCATATTCAATTGCATTATTTTTAGTATTTGTATTAACTTGTTATTATTTTGGTATTATGATATTTTTGTTATTAAATATTTTTGATTTTAGCCTTATGATTTTAACGAAATGGTAAGAGCTCTTTGAACTTCACGTATCCCGGTTCTGAGAGACTTTATATATATATATTGTATGTTGTTTACGGCCCATTTATTTGCACTTTGTAAATTCATAATGGGAATAAAATAAAAGAAAAATTCAAATTTATTTTGGGATATATTCATAATTAATTAGGTACCGTTCGTAAGAACGGGCGTGTGGGGGGTGCTAATACCTTCCCCTCACGTAACCGAACTCCCAATCCCTGCTTTGGTGATACAGATTGATTTTACCCTTAATTGGATAGAAATCATGTGTTCTAACCATACTAAAAGGTTAGTGGCGACTCCAATATTCCTATTTTTCCTTAAAATTAAACATACAATTTTTATTTTGTCACCCTGGGGCACCCGCGCTCCGGAACGTCGCGACAGTTTGGCGACTCCACTGGGGACGTTAGAGAGTCGAGCCAATAATTAATTAGGAATTATCCCAAATTTAAATTTATTAAGTCTTTTAATTACTCTCTTTTATTCTGTAAATAATATACTTCCATATTTGAAAAATGGATTTTTGAAAATTATAATATGTTTAACTTAGTGTGAATTAATGTTCCCATATATGTAGACATCATTGATTAATGTGAATATTTAATTCCCATTTAGGTAGATATTCTGGATTAATCTGAATATTTAGTTCCCATATAGGTAGATGTCCTTGATTAATGTGAATATTTAGTTTCCATATAGGTAGATATCCTTGATTAATGTGAATTAATGTTCCCATATATGTAGACATCCTTGATTAATGTGAATATTTAGTTCCCATATAGGTAGATATTCTTGATTAATCTGAATATTTAGTTTCCATATAGGTAGATGTCCTTGATTAATGTGAATATTTAGTTCTCATATAGGTAGATATCCTTGATTAATGTGAATATTTAGCCCCTATGTATGTGAATATCCTTGACTTAATGTGAATGCTTGTTACTATATTTGTAAATATTATGAATTTAATGTAAACATTTAGTTTCCATATTTGAAAATATCCCTGATTTAATGAAAATATTTGTTTCCATGGTGGTTTAAGCATGTGATTGCCTATAAATACTTTATTTCTATGGTTGTTAAATAAGCATGTGATTAATTTTGAAATAGCATGTGGATGAATGTGGGAGATAGATGGATTAGGCTAAGCTTATAAATTCACACACTTTCACTAGTCTTCTACTCGGGCTTCACCCATGCATTTAGGATTAGAAAGGAGCACAGTATCGTTAGCCCTCAGGGGACAAGGTCCTTGGGGGCGCGTGAACCACTTTGCTCAATTTGAACTTTGTCCAAGCCCATTGGGTGAGGATGGGAGTCAGATTAGGAACCTTTAGTCAATAGGAATAGAGCCTATCCACACATACTTGTCTATGTTTTCCCTAATTAGAATAGAGCCATGAAGAAATCCTATAAAATAGGTGTATCTACCTTGAGTTGGGATAAGATCCTCATCCTTCTCCATGTGAGTTAATTCGTGTCTTTTGTATATATGTTTTGTGTTGTGTTATGCATCTTGTATCCATTTAAGACATGCATACTACTTAACCATTATTTTAGAAAAGCCCAATAATGAGACCATGGTCCATCCTTTCAAAAAAATAAAACACTTGGCCTAAACATTTTAAAAGATGGGTCGGTCCAATCCTCTCAACTAACTCGGACCCAACTCTTTTTAAAAAACAAATCTAGGCCCGACCTTTTTCTAAACAAAAAAACTTGGCCCATACCTGATTTTCAAAAAGGGCCAAACCCATATTTCAGAAGGGGGCTTCGGCCCTATTACTTAAAAATCCATACCAACATTTTTAAAGCAATCCAAGCTCAACCCTCTTTAAACTCAGGTCTTGACCCATCAAAAAAAAGCTTAAAGCCCATATTTTGAAACACCCGAGATCCAAGTGCACATCAAAGTTTACAAGCCCGCATTGAACCAACCTAATAGGTTGACTCGCCCGAGTTAATCCCAAACCCAGATCATAACCTGATCCTTCGTAGGATCTAAGTTACATGGACCATCATCAAGGCAAAGAATGGTTGAAGAAGGAATTGAATTGAATCAGTGGTCCATCAATGGTCGACTTAATCATGAAACCTTTCATTAGTCGATAGGGATTTTTTCAGAATTCTAGCAAAGTAGTTATTTAGGTCACATTGCATTCATGCACTTCACGCATAGCCATGCACGATAGGCTACATGCATGTTCATATCCCTATTTGCATATATTTTTGCACTAGTTACACCCATGCATAAACACCCATTGCATAACATAATCATGCATTCCATGCTTAGTTCCATAACCATGCATGCATAATTATCTCCAATAAGTCGGTGATCACATCCCTATTTTCTGTGAAACCAGTTCACTAAGGTGGTAGAATCAAGATCCAGAATCCTAACATTGAAAAGAAAAAGACCATCTCTCTGCATCCTTATAATACCAGGCGAAAGGCAAGAGAAATGAGCGAACAACTGGAAAATAGAGTCCTGGGCATAGAATAAGGATAGGAAGAATTGACTGAGAAAATGAGCAAAATCCTGGAATTGTTGATTAACAAAGGAAAAGCAGTATAGAATGATCCTGAGACAGATACGAACCTCACTCATCCTCTGGGGTTCACCCCGGTTCATGGACAAACATCAGCTCCACCACCTAGTGTCATGGGGGGTCCAATGCCAAATATATCTCCCTTCATCCCTACTGTGCCAGCATAGGGGTTCCTGGTGGCAGGAACTCCCCCGTTAGTAGCTTCTAATATTGGGATAAACAAATATGAGGCCGAGCATCACTGTGACATATTGGAAAAGTGCTTGAAAGCAATTGAAAGGTCTAATACTTTCGACTCCATTAATCCTAATGATCTTTTCCTGGTGCCAAAGGTCACTCTACCGCCAAAATTCAAAATGTCAGACTTCGAAAAGTTCGACGTAACCTGGTGTCCTCGAACCCACTTAGTGATAAACTGTCAAGCGATGATAGCTTACTCAGATGGCGAAAAGCTGATGATGCACTGCTTACAAAGTAGTTTGACCAAGTCTACTATCCGTTGGTACATTCAGCAAGATAAGGCCCTTGGAAGGACTTGGCCAACTCCTTTTTCACTCACTACCACTATGTGACAGAGATGACACTTGACCGAATGACTTTGCAAGAAATGGAGAAGAAATCCACTAAAACGTTCTGAGAGTATGCTTATAGGTGGAGGAATATGGCGATCCAGGTGGACCCCCCAGTAAGTGACCGAAAGATCATTTTTTTGTTCGTGAGCACACTAAAAGACCCCTACCACACGCATCTTTGGGGAGCAACTCCCTACGATTTCATGGATATTGTGGCTATAGGAGGGAGAATTGACGTCGACATCAAGGTGGGTCTAGTCAGGGATGGTGGAAACGAGAAATGGACAAATAGGAAGAAGGATAAGGAAGCTCATATGATTCAAGGGCGACAATAACAAAGAGCTCATAGCCAAGGGCCTAAAAGAAATCTTGTTAATTAGATAGCGCATACAGGCACAGGGTCTCAGTTTGTTCACTATGGGCTTACGCTTACACAGAAAAATGTTTAGACACAAAGAAATGGTCCTAATAGGGTGGAACCAATTCCTATGTCTTATTCGAAATTGTTCCCCCAATTGATAGAAAGAAGGCTCATTTCAACGATCCCTAGAGTAGTCGTACGACACCCCCTACCACAATAGTATGACCCGGATGCTAGGTGCGCACATCACTCCAATTCTTTGGGTCACACCGTTGACCTCTATTGGATGTTTAAGCACAAGGTACAATCGTTGAGGGATGTCAGTTGGTTGGTCTTCGATGATAAGCTATCAAGGATCTAGAGTGATCCTCTACCCAATCACGAGGAAAGAAATGGTTAATATGTTGTAAGAAGATCTGGGAGCTGAGGTCAGGCAAAAGAATATGTCAATTATGGATCCTGGAGTTCTCATAAGAAGCCTGAATGGATAGATTTACTCTTTGACCGTAGGAGCAAAAGTACACAAGGGGCAAGTTTTTTATTATCTAGTTTATTTCATGTAATGATGTCATTTTAATTCCCTTTCTTCTAGTAGTCTGTCGACACTATTGTCTCGGACAATTTCCCTTTCATCAATAAAATGAATTATGCATTTTCTCATATCACTTGTGTCATGAGTTCAGTTGCCAAAAATTTGGTTGCTGATGTTTTGTGCAAAGATAAGGAAAATGATAATATCAATATTCATAAGCTAGAAAGTGATGTTAATTTTGAAAACCAAACATGGGAGGTGGAAGTAAAGGAAGATGAAACAATTTCTCTCACCTTATGAACTCAGATGTTGCGAAGAAACAAAGAATCTCGAAGGAATTCAGTAAAAAATTTATGTTGTATTAAGAATTCCATGTCAATTCGTTATTCATGTTTTGATCAAATGATAGATGGTCATCCTTAACCAAACAGTATCCCTAAAAAGAACCAAATATTGATTTACCATTTGTTAACCCATTTGAGCCTGATTGTTAAACCAGTTTTTCTTAAAAGTCAGTTCATCATAAATTTAACCTGGGTTCGGGTCTCCTAGTGCTTGACAAGTCATTTGAGACAATAATTATTACCAAAAGGATGGTAGGTCATTTTTTTGCTACCCAAAAGAAAGTCAAGTAAGAAATCCTTTGCAAGCCCTTTTGAGCCTGAAAAATTCAATTCTTAATAAACCTGTCAAAAGATCACACCCCACACTGGGGAAATTTTAAAAAGACCAGTCCCAAATAAGGTACAAATAAAATACTAAAAAGCCCTTCATGAAAGGAAAAACAAAAAGTGCAGTAAAAGAAGAAGATGCAGTAAAAAGAGAAAAATAAGGAAAAAGAAAGAAAAAAATAAGGGACATATTTCATATGTGATCTTTGGCCAATTTACGCTTGATAAGATCGATAATTTTGAGCCTTATTTAACCCTTTTCTTCTTTAGCCTATACCCTCAACCTATATTACGGTCTGAATTAAAGTCCTAACCAGATTGGTATATATTGTTGTCTCTAACGATTTGTCATACTTAATCTTGAGTCTGAACTACGTAATGACCTGATCTTGATAAGGTACGTAGACAACTTGTTCAAATGACAAGTTTGGTCATATATCTTGCAAAACGCCTTAACTCAAACTGGGGCAGAAAATGTTATTATGGGATGGGATTTTTGAGCCTTAGTTTCCCTTTTTCTTCTAAAAACCTATATCCCCAAGCCTACATTTCATCTCGAGTCTTAAAGACCATCTTGAGATTAAAACATGGAATGAACTTGACTAAACTAAAGGCAACAGTTAAACGAGAGATTTCCAGTGGTTTCACAGCAGAGTGAGACGAAAAAGGGAGAAGTGGCCCTCGATAAAACTGGAGCAGTCGAGGATCAGTCATTCAGTCTGGTAAATTAACATCAATGTCATATGGCTTTTGAATACATGTATGAATTCTCCTTGTAATAGCATTGGAACATGTAAAACAATTATTTTGTGTGGGTGACCTTTTGATTTAACAAGTGGATGTCATAATTGCATAATCATTCCTCATTTGAAAAAAAAAAAAAAAAAAACCTTCTTACTCTTCCAAGCTTGAAAAAATGACGGATAGTCGAAGAGTTTCGGAATTACTAATAGGCTTCTTGTAGAGAAAGTCCCCGTTAGGAATGTATGATGCGGGTAAAATCAGTCACAGAGTAATCTAATTAGGGCAAATGTCATGATAAGTTTCACACGAACTGATTTAGAGATTTATTTCTTCAAAAGGAATTTAACAACATGGCAGTAAGCGGTTACAGATGCATTTAACTTGGGCAAATTCCATGTTCAGGTACCCTCATATCAGAGTATAGATTGAAGACATGGCTAAGATCAACGTTAAATAAATGCAACAGGGGCAGATCCCATGTCGAGTTCCAGTGGGGCCAGTTTAGGTGCTTTCCTATCATAAGTAAAAATTGAAAACATGATAGATAAAAGTGATTGGGGTATATATCAGGCTGAGTTTCAAGAGAGCCAATTTAGGGGCATTAACATTGGATTTGGAATTTGAAAGCTGGTTCAGATCAAAGATTGGGTTGTTGATTATAGGCACGTTGGATAAAGAAAGTTGACGCAACATTTTACATTTCATGCATTTCCATTGCATACAAAAAAAAAGGGAAAAGAATGCATACATTTCATATCATGCAACATGCATACATATCCCCATGTTCTAGTATCATATCAAACAGCTTGTGTGCATCCCCGCATTCTAGCATCATAAGTAGCAACATGCATACATCACATAGCATCATTCGTTCACACTTGTCTTATCATCCTTGGCTAAGCAATCCATGTCTCACTAAAAAATTGGGGCAACTGACCTAGGTACAAATTGATCCATTTACTCTGAGACTAAGCAACTGGCCCAGTTCTTAGTCAAGTCATCCACTCCAAAGTTGGGGCAATTGACCCTAGTCCAAATTTTAGCATCCACTTTGAAATTGGGGCACTAGCCTTTAAGAATTTAAGAATTTCATATACTATTGAGACAAGCTGCGGTCCCAATATCATATATATACTTTACATTAAAACATAGTCACCTATGCAATTCCAGTATTTTCACAATCTCATTCATGCATACTTTCATTCATACTGTGGTAAAAACCGACTCGTAACCTCTCAGTTTTACCCTTTTCTTATACTTGGCCCGGTATCTAATCGGCACCTATTTTCTGTAAATTTTGATAACCACTAGGAACCTTAGTCCCCATAGTTCATATACATGCATCTCAAATCAGTATAAATTCAATTCATATTATACATCACACTTATTTGGTCAATTATACATTTCATATAAACTAGTTCGTAAAATGTCATTTTTGCTACTACTAAGAGTTTCAAGCATCTCCTACTTTAATTTTAGTGCAAATAAAGTAGTTTAAGAAATTTGGAGATCATATGCCAAAAACCCCATTTTTGCCAAAATCGTAAAATGGTGAAAACGGTAAGAATTGGCATTTATACCCGGTAAAACTCTGCAAATAAGTAGTCAATAAGTACATATAATCATAAGCTATGTATCCTATGGTTTCTTTTTCTAAAAATACTGATGTAAACAAATCCCCTTACCTTTGTCCCGAAAATTGAAACACGAGCTTATTGATTCAAAACTACGACACGAGATCCTCAAAACCTAAAAACTGAAAAACAATACTTCAATATTATTCAATCTATTACAGATCTACCGAAACAAAAATGAATTCAGATCCTTACCTCAATTTTAGGGAAAATCCCGAAAATCTTCAAAACGACGATCGGATTCGCGATAACTGTAGAGTTTCCTCCCCTGATCCATGTAGAAACCTCTGATCGTCAAAATGGATGACGAACAGTGAAGGGTCATAGAGAGAGAGAGAGAGAGAGAGAGAGAGAGAGAACTTTTGGGTTTTCTTACCCCTTAAGCAACCAAAAATGATATTTATAGAGCCTTTGACCGAGTCAAACTTATTGACAAAGCGGCACCTTCGTCGATGAACCACCTGGACTGTTCGTAGACGAAGCTCTTCCTTCGTCGACGAACCCCATCCGGATACTTTCTTAGTTTGCTCGATATTTCTTCGTCGACGATGCTCTGAATTTCGGCGACGAAGAACTGAAGGGACTTCATCGACGAATATACTGGCTTCGTCTACGAACCCTGTTAAAATTACCTTTTTACCCTTTTCTTATTTATTTTCCTTATTTGTGAGTTCGGGTCTCTACACATGGTGACCCTAGTACCATAGTAAATGATGACTCGTACCAAGATGAACCCAAGTACCATAGTAAATGATGACTCGTACCGGGATGAACCCGAGTATCATAATAAATGATGACTCATACCGGGATGAACACGAGTAGCATAGTAAATGATGACTCATATCGGGGGTGAACCCAAGTACCATAGTAAATGATGACTCGTATCGAGATGGACCCGAGTACTATAGTAGATTGGGAAAAATCGTACCGGGCATGGAGACCCAAGTACCATAGAAAATAGGGAAAACTCGTATCGGGTATAGTGACCCTGGTACCATAGTAAATGATGACTCGTGTCAGGACGAACCCGAGTACCACATAGTAAATGATGAATCGTACCGAGATGAACTCGAGTACCATAGTAAATGATGACTCGTATCGGGATGGACCCAAGTACCATAGTAAATTGAGAAAACTCATACCGGGCATGGAGACCTGAGTATCATAGCAAATAGGGAAAACTTATACCGGGCATAGTGACCCTAGTACCATAGCAAATGAGGAAAATTCTAAAAAAAATCATTTGAATGTTGGAGACATGTTTTGGTTTTCAAAGACCTGTGCCCCAACCTCTTGGGTGGACGAAAAAATTTTGGGGGAAGGAATTAATTGGTCCTGAATAGCTTGCCTTAGTTTCAAAGTGGTCATTCTGTGTTTGGGGTCAGTTGCCCCAGTTTCAAAGTGTGTCACTCGGTGCTGGGGTCAGATGCCCCAGTTTCAAAGATTATCATTCTACACCTAGGGTCAACTACCCCAGTTTCAAAGAATGTCATTCTATGTCTAGATCAATTGCCCCAGTTTCAGACATTAGCAAGAAGAGAATGGCTCAGTATAGGATGCAAAAGGATTATTCAACCACTTATTCACCAGGACAAGTATGAATGAATGGTTCTCTATTACTATATGTATGCATGTTACTACTTGTGATGCTAGAAGGCAGAGATATATGCATGTTGCATGAGACAATGTGTATGCAATTTGTATTTTCTTTTCTATGCAATGCATGTCGATGCATGAACTTTCTTCTTCCAACGTGCCTATAATCAACAATCTCAACTCTGACTTTGGCCACTTTAAATTCCAATCCCATATAAGGGTCCTTGAATTGACTTGTTAAAGATTCAACCAGTCATTTGCCCCAGTTACATTCTTGACCAAGCTTTTAACTTCTACTCTGATGTGAAGATACAGGGACTGGCTATGGTAAGGATCAAATCAAAATTTGCCCCAGTTGTCACTGATCGTGGCCAAGCTTTCATCCTCTAACTTCCACTCTTACGCGAAAGCACTGGAACTAGCTATAATGAAGCTCATCACAAAATTTTCCCCAGTTACATGCATCTGTAACTGCTCCTGACCATGTTTTAGAATTCTACTCTGATGTGAAGGTACCAAGACTGGCTACAGTGAAGCTCAGCCCGAAATTTACCCCAATTACATGCATCTATAACTACTAATCTCTGAATTAGATCCTAATGAGCTTTGCGGGATACTTCTTTGACTATCCAATTATCTTTTAGAGTTTTTGGAGGACAAGAGGGGTTTTATGGATGAGTAATCATGCATTTTGAACATCAATTTACAAAGTCAAAATGTCATGTGCACAAAATAGATGTTTCACCATATTCATGCTATTTTGAAAGGAAAATTTTATACCAGTATTTGAAAGTCATATGACATTGATGTTAATCTATCGAGCTGAATGACTGACTCTCTCCTTTTTTCGATTATCCCAGTTTTATCGAAGGAAACACTTCCCCTCCTTTTGTCTTTCACTGGGAAACCAATGTTGCTTTCCTGTTCTATCTTTTGTCCATAATTTGGTGTAGCTTGACCCCTGTTTTGATCTCGAGATGGACTTTGGGACTCGAGATGAAACGTAGGACTAAGGATACGGGTTCTCAAAAAAATAAGGAAACTAAGGCTCAAAATTTCCTTCCCCAAATCATATCTTCCGTCCTAGTTTGTGGTGAAGCATTTGCAATGTATTGACCGAACTTATCGTTTGAACAAGCTACCTACGCACCTTTTCAGGATCAGGTCATTGCGTAGTTCAGACTCAACATTAAGTCTGAGAATTCATCTGAGACAACAATGCATACTAATCTGGTCAGAACTTTCATTTGGACCATAGTGTAGGCTTGGGGATAAAGGTCAATGAAGAAATAGGTATGATAAGGATCAAATTTTGCTGATATTATCAAAGGTAATCATTGGTCAAGGATCACATGTGATGTATATCCCCTTATCTTTCCTTATTTCTTTTTCTATCTTTTTCTTCTTTTTTCGCATCGTTTCTTTCATTATCTTCTCATGAAGGAATCTCGGCTCTATTTTAGTTTGAACCCCATTTGGGACCAAACCCTTTTAAAATTGAAGCAGTGTGGGGGTGTGATCATTTGACAGGTTAAACAAGAAATTGAATAGTTTGGGCTCAACGGGGATAACAAAGGGTTTTTCATTTCTCAATCCTCTTTCTAGGTAGCAAAAAAATAGTCTGTCATCATTTTAGGTAGTCAATTATTGTTTCATATAATTTGTCATACTCCTGAAATCCCAAACCCAGTTTAATTTTGGAAAATGACTTTTTAGAAGAAATGGTTTGTCATTTAGGCTCAATGGGTTTAACAAATGGCAAATCAATACTTGGTTTTTTATAGGAAAATTGGTCAGTCAAGGATGATCGTTCGTCATTTGATCAAAACAAAAGCAATGAACATCTTAAACTTATGGAACAATCAACACCATTTCATGCTTTTTGACGCGTGAATTCATAGGATGAGAAAATTTGTTTCATCTTTTTTATCCTTCCTTTCCTGACTTGAATTTTTCAAAAATTAACATCATTTTCTGGCTTATGAATACTAGTATTATTGTTTTCCCTATTCCTGCATGAAACAAGAGCACACAAATTCTTGGCAATTGAACTCATGATGCAAATGATATATGAAAATACATAACTTCATTTCATTGAAAGGAACGAAATTCTTTGAGATAGAAATGTCACAGGATTACAAAGGGGGAATGAAAATGGAAATAAAGAAGACAAAAGCACCATATGACGTGGACGAGACAGTCAAATTTCTGCCAATTTGTATTTATGCTCTGATGGCAAAAGGGTAATTCATTCAAGCCACATTTGATATATTCCTCCACCTATCCCTGGCTCCCAGATTTTCTCACAGCATGTTAACCACTTCCTTCCCCGTGATTGGGTAGAGGATCACTCTGAATTCCAGACTATTTATCATCAAAATGCAACCACCCTACATCTCTCAATGTTTTTACCTTGTGTTTGAATGCCTAGCAACGCTCGATGGTGTGCCCAGGAGCATTGGCATGATATGCGCACTGAGCATTTGGGTCATACCAATACGGGAAAGGTGGTAAGACAGGAGTCCCCGGAATAGTTGAAACCATGTTATATTCAATTGAGAAAATAAGTCTGAATAAGTTATAGGAAAGGGGTCTATCTTCCTAATATTCCTCTAGGCACCCCTTTCCTGTGTTCGGTCCATTGGTTAGGTGGGCATAGGCCTAGGAGGAACAAACTGAGGCCTTGTTCCTTCCTGTGCAATCTGATTAATGGTGGGTCCAAAAACAAAATTCTTCTTAGGCCGCCGATTTTTGCCTCCGTGATGATAATGCCCCTGAACCATTTGATCTTCCTCATCTTTCTTCCTACATGTTCATTTCTTGTTTGATTCGATCTCGATGCTATTGCTTTTGACCTGACCTACCTTGATGTCAGCCTTGATCCTTCCTTCGGCTACCATGATGTCTATGAAATCGTGGGCAGTTTCTCCCAGGAGATGCCTATGGTAGGGGTCTTTTAGTACTCACAAACAACGTGATGGCTTCCAGGTCACCTACCGGGGGGTTTACTTGAACCGCCACATCCCTCCATTTGTAGACGTATTCTCTAAAGGTCTCAATGGGCTTCTTCTCCATCTCTAGCAGGGCCATCCGATCTAACACCATCTCTAGCAAGGCCATCCGATCTGACACCATCTCCATAACATGACAATATTGAGCTACAACAGCATTAGCAAGATCTCCCTATGTGCGAATCTGCGCTCTATCTTGGTGGATATACCACCTGACCGCCATACCCATTAGACTACTTTGAAAACAATGCATCATTAACCTTTTGTCATCAAAGTAAGTTGCCATTGCCTAACAGTATAGTCACAGATGGGTTTGAGGACATTGGGTCTCGTCAAACTTTTCAAACTCTGGCACCTTGAACTTTGGGGGAAGCACTACCTTGGGCACCAAATAGAGGTCTGCGAGGTTGACAGAGTTGGACGCATAGGTCCCTTCAATAGGTCTTAATCGTTCTTCGAGTTTATCGTAGCGGTACTCAACTGCATATTTGCTTGCGCCTACCCCCGTAGTCATTACCGGAGGTACTCCAACTCCTAGTACTAGCACAGCTGGGATAAATGTGGCCATATTCGGTGGTGGGCCCTCTAGGATAACTAGCGGTGGTCCGGATGCTTGCCCACAGACCAATGTGAAACCTGAAGCGTGGATACGATCCATTTCAGCTTCATTATCCTACTTCTACACTATCTTTTCCTTGTCTAATAGCAAACCTAATATCCTTTTTATCTGACTACTCAACTCCTCCTGTCCTTACTCTATGCCCAGGACCTGGCTTTCTAATTGTTCTGCCATGACTTTCGCCTTTCTTTAGGTATTGTAAGGATGGGTAGAGGTGGGCTCAATATTGGAATTCTGATCTTGAGTTCGTCCTGATTTTATAGGAAATCGAAATGTGATTACTGACCCATTAGAGATGAAATCTTATGCATGGATGCATGCAATACAGCCTAAATAATCATTTAGCCAATGTCCCGAGAGAACCTCATCTATTAACGATCTCGGGAATGATCCATTTTCCCCTTGCAGGGTACTTTGGGAAATAAAATTTGACTTTCTATATATGAATTGGGTCTTTTCTGATACGAATGCTTAAATGGATGCAAGATGTATACAACACAAAGCATTTTCCAAACATATGTACAAAATACATGGATTACAATCATATGGAGAATGATGTAGCTTTTGTCCCAACCCCAAGGGTAGGTATATATACAAGGTTTTCTGCGGCTCTATCTTAAACAAAGGATTTTAGATAAACAATGTGTGGTTAAGCTCTAACCCTATAAAAAAGGTTCCCAGATTGAGACTTCATCCTCCCTCACAGAGGTCCGGACAAAGTTCGCACTGAGTGGAGTGGTTCGCGGGTCCCCATAAGCTCCGCCACATAGGGACTGACACTATTACACTCATTTCTAATCCTAGCAAGGAAACCCCGGGTATAAAGCTGTGAAATTGTGCGAATCTTAAGCTTGATCCCCTACCCTACATCCATCAATTCATTATTTACAATTAAACACATGTTTTATTCAAACAAATCATGTAAACAAGTAATCACATGTCTTTTTCCATCAACCATGGCAACAAGATATTCGCAAGCAAATAGATGTTTAATCAAGGTATTCACAATTAATTGTATGCTTATTCAGTCAATAAAGTCATCACCATCAGAGCCAAGTATTTACTTATTCACTTATACTTACTGTGGTTATTTGCAAAGAACCTGCAAACAAATAAACATATGAATAATATATACAAAATGGGAATGAGTAATCAAGAAGGCTTATTATATTTGAATTTCAGGATAATCCTCCATTAATCATCGGCTCAACTCTCAAGCATTCACAGTGGAGTCCTCAAACTGTCACGATGTTTTAGACCCGTCAAACACGCATGGGTGTTGTAATAACCTGAACTCAAAAAAAGTAAAAGAAAATAAATAAAAGGAAAAAGGAAAAATAAAAGAAAGGGAAAATAAATTTAAAATCTAAGATTTGCTCACTCGGGACCTCTTCATCAACGAGGGACTGAACTTCGTCAACAATCTCTAGAAGAACACTCGTCGACGAAGACAGGATATTCGTCGACGAGGTTTGCTATTCTTCCTCTTTTAAATCTTCTTTCTTCCCTTATTCTTTATTTATCTATCTCATTTACTATTTTTCCTAATTATTTAATCGTTATAATTTTTCGGATTGTTATAGTTTGGATCGAATAATTCGTAACTAATGATGGATAATCCGTCATTCTCATCCTTAAAATAATTTTTTTTAACATCCAATAAACAATTTATTTTATAACACAATAACTGAAGTTAATTTTAAAATTAAAATTTGGTAATATATTAAACATTTAATAACCAATTACAAAATTATAATTTTTTATTTTATTTTTCACAACATGAATTTAGAGATTTTTATTTTGATCACAAGAAAACTAAGTATTTAGGTTTGACTTTGAATATAGACATAATGTAAACTTAGAAACAAATATAGTAGTGCGAAGAGTTAAGAGGGTGAGATTAGACCTTAACTAATAGAGCTTATGCTAATAGGTTTGATGTCTAATAAGCGTCAATATATAACTCATTTAGAAGCAAATAAAAAAAATTTTAATTGTATTTGCCTTATTTAGTGTGTGAATAGATTATTATCAATTTAATCGGGTCAGATTCTACTTGGATTAACAAATTTTTATCCATTTTCGTCACTTCACTCATTAGAAACGTGATTGACGGCCTAGATCGATCTGGCTAAAATCTATCGTCGACTTGTGTCCATGAGATCGTTGCCCCGCCACCATCAAAATTCCTTTTCGTCCATTTCCTCAACCCTCCTCACTCACTGAGTCACTCCCTTCTCCGTCTGGTTCAGTCGCACACATACCTTCAGAGAGAAAGAGAGAGAGAGAGAGAGAGAGAGAAAGAGATCATGGAGACCAAGCCAAGTGAAATCGGCAGTTCGAAGATGTTCGGAGGGTACAACAAAAGATACAAGCATTTCAGCCCGACTTTGGGATGCTCCATGACTTTCCACATCTACTTCCCCCCTTCACCTTCCCCTTCCCCCAAATTCCCTGTAAGTTCTTTATCATTCTTCATTTTCTTACGTGCTCTCTTCTCGTTTCCCATCTCCCCCGCAAAATATCGAATTTAGGGGTTTACTGGGGTTTTATCTTCATCCTATTTAGCGTTTATGGACTATTGGTTTATAATTCATGCAGTTTTTGAGCAATATTGTGTTTGTGGATCATGAATGGTTGAATTCATGTTAATGTGCTGTTAGCGGTATCGAGATCATTGTTTGCGTGAATTAACGTGTGGCCCAAGTCATGGCCAACTTTTGGCAACCTGATTGGTATTGTTCTTTGAAATTATAAGGTGTGAATTCCGGTCTTATCCAAGGGGGGGTGAATTAGGTATTTTTAAAATTAAGTCTTTCAAGTTCTAATTATGAAAACTATCAATTACAAACTTGCAAGTTACTTAACAACTAACTCAATGTTTCTCAATTAATCAATTTAATGTGTGTATTTATCAAGCATATAATTTTACCCAATTACTCACAAATGTACCAAATGTTCAATACATACACAATAGGCAGATCATTTCAATGCAAGCAGAAATTAAAAAGAGTTAAGGGAAGAGAGATGCAAACTCATTTTTTACGAGGTTCAGCCTACCTCAGCCTACGTCCTCGTCTTGAGTAATCCATTCAAGGATTCCACTAAAAATTCGCTCCTTTAACTGGGACGGAGCTTCCCTTACAATATGTTGCTTACAAGAGGCGTAGCTTCCTCCTCAACCTCGGTTCACAGCCCAAACTGTTATATAAAATAATGAATACAATTTTTGCAATAACTCAAAATACTTCTAGCCAACGTAGTGAGTACAAGATAAATCCTAACACATAATCATATGATAAAACATGAAACTCAATATGTATGTCACAATATGATCTATATATGAAGAATGAGATGCTTCACAAATCTACCATTTAATCAATATTTTCCCAAAATTAATTTTTATAAATAAATACTTTGAAAAACTTAGGGTTTGATTTTAGAGTACTTTATGCAAGAATGTAAAATAAGATCCCTTGTAAAAATGGTCTTGAATAACACGTAGATCTAAGTTCTTGCTATCAAGTAATTTATAAAATTTAAATCTTTGAATAAAAAATGTGTCTTTGAATATTACAAAGATTTAAACACTATTTTTCAAGTACCTTTTGCACTAATAATGTTAATCTTTTGAATAAAAAATATAACTTTAAGTGTCACAAGGATTCAAGTTTTAGGATACTATTCCCAAAAGATTTTTCAAATAAATAATTATAGGAAAATAGGTTTCTTGCTCCAAATAAGATTTTTAGATAAACAAATAATGGATAAGACGACCGTTTAATAAAAGATTGAATACTCAATAAAATATTTTTCCAAACCTTAAGATCAAACCTAAATTAGCAAAAGTTGTGCGTGTATTCACTTGGATCTTGAAGATGCGAATGCTCAGACAAATATGAATTCTTTGGAGTGCAGGCAAAAGTTCTTAGTCAAGAATCAAAGCTCTCAAAAGTATGCCAAAGATTGATGCAATATGTTTAAGGCTCTCAAGAGATAGGCAAAAAGTATTCTTTTAGGGTTTAAGGTTAGTGTATATAAGCAATCTCACCATCTAAACAATTTCTGACCGTTAGATCATTTAAAATATTTTATTTACGTTCGTGTCCGCGCTGAAACACCGCTCTGCGCCGTGACCTTCGTCGATGAATGGGTACATTCGTCGACGAGGCCATGAGTTCGTCGACGAGAGCATTGTCTAAACTTTTTGAGCTCTCGGTATATTTTTGTCGACGAGACAACACTATTCATTGCCGAATGACCTTCATACATTCATCAACAAGGCCATGTGGTTCATCGACGAGACCTCTAAAATTTGCCTCTAAAAATTCTTTCAACCTAGAACTAATGTAAATGAATCTTTCATGAAATGCAGGAGGCCTAAAGTCATTCTAGTGAATGTTTGAGCTTCAAATTATATCATATGATATATGTAAATACATTCAATTCTGAATGCTCATTCCCATTGAAGATCTTGAACTTGAAGCTTGTTTTTTCATCCTTTTATTCCTCTAGTTCCATGGATTAAGTCAAGTGATATGTACTTTAAGTTCTTCATGGCTTCCATACAAGCTTACCGTTCGTGCATTTTAAATCATGATCTTGTTCACAAACTCAATTGCACAGGTCAAATACCAAGTGATTTGTCATTATCAAAATAGGATTGGACTCATAGAGTCAACACAAGGAATTCAATGTCAACAATTTTCTATATAGTTTGCCTGCTTTTGTAGCTAAATTGATAAAAATAGCCTATTTTTGCGAAGTTTTTAACTAGATTTTCCTTCTGAAATTGAAAGCAAATCATGTTGGCTCTTGTTTTTCTCTAATGTCTGCAGGGAAAAATTCTATGGTTGTTTTATAATTTAATTAGAAGGTGATGTCAACGGAATGAGGAAAATTATCAAAATTTCTTGTATTTATTTGATGAGTTTGTTTATAAAAGGGGCTTTAATGTTCTGTTCCCTCCCATTCCAGTAAATTTAATCTGTTTTTCCACCTTGCATATTAAGTTTGGTGTTTTGCATTTTAGGTTTCATACGAAGTATGGAATTGGCTGGCATTATATTTGTAGCTCACTTTTTTTTTTGGCCCCCATCCAATATTGTGTATGTTCATTATCATACAAGACACTGGAAAATGTTATGAAACTTGTGAAGCTAATAGTAATTATCCGCCTTATATTTAATGATTTTTCTAGTTGCAGGATGTCTAGCCTACTACATTTAGTTGCTTTGTGGAAGCTACCGTCACCTAAAACATATATACATGAACACCCATACACATACCCGACACCACATAGACAGATAGCTCCTTTTCTTAAGAAACAATTGGTAGCAATGAAAGTGATATCAATAAAACATGATCAGCTCCATTTAGTACTCAAGCTTTACTACCTGATTTATTCTAAGATGTGATTTTAATTTTTAATAAAAAACTTATCAATATACTATGGCTATCCACCGCAATAGTGCTGCCACTATTGTGCTGACAACATTGTTCCTCCTCTTCTATTATCACTCCTCACCAGTCACCACCACCTGCTACTGTTGTGGTACTGCATGCATGTGCATCATGTCTAGTGTCAGTCGTTTAAAGCTAAAGATGTTATCTTGTTGGAAGGTTCTACATCCTATGCCAACACATCATGTAATTTGTTGAGGTTCAGTTATTCTCGTAAGTTTCCTTTCTCTGCATTGCATGATAATTTTATTGATATTTTGTATTTCAAATGTTCATCTGAATCGTTATAATTATTTCTTTTCTGAATATTTACCATGTATGCATTTTAAAAATTCTTTCCCTCGCCTTTTGCAACTCTTTGTAAATTCTTTCTACATGGTGATTCTCATCTAAATTTTGAACTTTGAAGTGTAAAAGTTCACATATGAAATTGATTGCCAGTTTCAAATTTACTTCATCAGTTATTGATAAAGTAATCAATCATTGAGGGGCATCAGCCATGAGAGCTTTTATTAGTAAGGAAAGAAGGTTGATTTTCTCCTTCTTCTTTGTCTTTGCCTTTGCCTTTGCCTTTTTTTTCGGAAGTATTAACTGAAGATCATAATAGGTAACTTGTTCAGACATTTATGTATCAATTTTCTTGCTTCTGGATATTGATGTATTTATTTGTTTATAGAACTTATAAATTTGAGAACTGTTAGTTCATCTATAATTTATGAATTTATAAGCAGGTACTTTACTGGCTTTCTGGTCTTACCTGCACGGATGAAAATTTTATTTCTAAATCAGGAGCTCAGCGTGTAGCTTCAGATGAAGGCGTTGCTTTAGTTGCCCCTGACACATCTCCAAGTAATTCAGCTACCTTTTTGAACTTATTTTTAACATGATTTTACTGCATATCAATACCTTAAATTGGTTTGATCTAATTTTTTGGGTTCTTTATTATGTAACTTTTATTTTTATTTTTCTTTTCCTCTTCTTCCTTTTTATTTTTTTTGAGAGTTATGTGATATGCAGAGCACGTGAACTAATTTATGGGCTAAAAAGGACCATATAAAGCCAAGAAAATGCTCTTTCCAGTTTCCATACATTTGATGCCTTCTAAAATCTGGATTCAAGTTTGTTGATAGATCTACTACAAATTCAAAATTTTTTCCCATCTTGGAAGCATCAAAACTCGAAGAACCTCCAAGTGTCAGGATCAGACGAATCTTTGATCTGTACTGACACATCAGAAATTAAATTGAATGGTCTTATTTTCTGATGCAGCCTTGATATTTCCTGGCACAGCTCCACACATTTTGGACACAGCCCCAGCACTTATTGCCATGGCCTGGCACATTTTTTGTTTTCTTCTTGCATTTTGTTGCTAGATTACTACTTGTTCTTGGACTAATATGTTTTTTGCTCCCTTTGCAAGTTTTTTTTTTTTTTTTTCTTCTGATGGGGTTATTGGACTTTTCATTGTTGTTACTTTTATGATTATGTTATGAATCTGTGGTACTTTTATGTCTCTGTGGCATGAAATTCTCTAATATGAATGTAGGCAATGAATGTAGATGAAATATATTTGTAGATTGTGCATGAAGAATACCTACAGTTTTGATCGTATATTTATTTACTTCAACATTTGACATCTAAAAGGAAAAATCAATACAAATCTTGCCTGAATATTTATTCTTAAAATTAATTTACTGAGGTGTCTTTTTGAAGTGCCGTATCCTAGTTTTATGAAAACCATCATTTGCTTTTTTATCAATACCGTGTCATGTCCATGTTACGTGTTGGTGTTGGTGCTTCTTATCTTCCCATCAGAATCACTTCAATTTTTTTCCCAGTTTCAAATTATTGAAGCAGTCTTTGAAATTGAAAATCAAACATTTTGGCTATTTATGACTATATATATGGATAGATATTGACAAGATGTGGTACTACATTGAAGAGAGGTATGACTATATTTATTTGTTTCATTTAACAGTAATATTTTTGCAAAAGCCTTCTTATTGAGGCAACAATGAACCTGCACCTTTGAGGAACTAGAGTTTGACATAAGGAAACTTGTATGTTGTGTATTGTGTTAAAACCTGGTGCTCTCTTGCTGTTCCTGCGATAGTGCTATATAAAATTTACAGATCTGAACCTTTTGTAGGATGAAAACACTGCAATTCAAGTTACCAGAAATGGGCCTGATTATTATTCAGATTTGGGTCTTGGATTTGTTAGGTTATAAAGAGGTGTCCATGAATGAGATTCTTTGTTCCATTCATGTAATAATGTTATATGTAACTAAACTTGATTACTTTGCAATTTTAAAGTGTTACATGAATACTGAAGGAAACATAAAACAATGGTTTTATTCACTTCAACCTATGAATAGGCAGGGAGTTCAGTCAGGGGAATGAAATAAAAGCCACTGGAATTTTCCTTCTTCCTTTCCCTTGAAAGTTTTGGTGAATGGCAATAGAAGTGTTCATTCTCTCTCTCTCTCTCTCTCTCTCTCTCTCTCTCTCTCTCTCTCTCACACACACACACACACATGTTGTGGAATCTTTTTTTTCATGGAAAGAAAAAAGAAATTGTGCTGCTGAAATGAGGGAAGGGAAATTTTTTGTTATAAGAAAAAAAATTTCTTTCTTTTTGTCTTCTGTTCTTGGTGAGATTGGCATATTGGTTGGATCATTGCATGGTAAATGGATTTGGTTTGGGTTCAGTCAACATATCTGGTTTATCTGTTTGTGAATAGATCCTTAGGCTTGAAATGTTGCAGGCACTAGACAAGTCTGGGCCTTTCTTAGCAATTAGTAAATATACCAGGTGGTTCGCAGTTCTTATTTATTCACCATTGAGTTTTGACATTAGTGCTTGAAGCAATGAAATTTCGTTACTTTGTATTCTTCAATATGACAAATTAGAATGACACAGCAAATGCCTAGTATTTCTTTATGGTTTCAGGTGATACTTTGAAAGTTTTCCATTGCACAAACTATTCATTTTTATATGCTCTGTCCTTACCTGTATTATACGGGGTTGATCTGGTTGCTAGGCAGTTGCTTTCAATCATTATTGAACTGCCATTTTACTTGGAACCAAGATTTTTGGGTGTTTTTTTGGTTCTCTGAAACCAATGTCTTAAAAGGCTAAATCAAGGCTCATTTCAAGACAAGGCATGCCTAAAATGTCTGAAGGCTTATTCTAAAATACCAAATTTCAAAAAAAGGCCAAGCATTACACACTGAGGCGCATGCATTGGTATAGAAGGCATGCCTTTTGTGCCTTTAGTTGAGGCTTCTGCATTTTGAGTATATGTCTGTGTGAGTCTCAAGTTAGAGTTGGCCAGAAAAATTTAAAATGTATATACAAGTAATTTTGTAACATAAGTGATGCAGGAGCAGCATCAAGGTTCTGCAGCCGTGGAGAAATTAGAAGAGAGGAAGGAAGGGGAAGGGAGGAGAGAGGAGATACTAGGGGGGAACTCACGTTCAATTCAATTCAATTTCATCAACAACTGCCTACATCATGGCTTTCACACACTATTTATAAGAAAGCCTCTAAACATATGAAATTACACACATTGCCCTAGAACTACATTACATTACAAACATACCCCTACAATACACAATTACTACAAACAAGCCCCCGACATAAATAATCCTAATACAAGCAACTACATATATATACTTAAACAACTAAATAACTAAGCACATTTGGTTTTTGGACCCCAATAAACCATTCACTCAATTTTTTGACATAGGCCTCCTAATTGGGTCAAAATGATCCATCCAAATAGCCGCTTCTTGTCCTACATCAACAAGTTAACCTCAAAAACTCTTTATCCTCAACCTTTCCAAAATAATTTGAGTTGCATCTTAGGTCTTGAAAATAATTTGAACTTGGTAATGTTAAAAGTATCTCTTGGCATGATTTACTCATTGTACTAAAGTTAGTTTTTTTTTTTTTGAATGGCCAACAAATAATTCACCAATTATAAGTATTTTTTTTTACATTTTATTTGTAGTTTTCTTAATTTTTTCTTTATATTTACATATGTTTATCTAGAATTAAATTCTCAAAAGGCTTATGCCCCAGCGCCTTATGGCTTACGCCTTGTCTTTCAAAGGTTAAAATGTCTTGCCTTACGCCTTTGTCTTTAAAAACTTGCTTTGAAACAATAACGGGAATGAGGAAATTTTAAGAAAATGGTTCACTTCCTTAAGGCACTTTCTTTTTCTTTTCCTCGTCCCTTCCAAAACCAGTTCAAGGTTAATCTCTTGTTATGGTAGTAAATAAAATAAATGCAACGCCAATTGCATAAGGCTCCTATGGCATATTAAAGTTTGGGGAGAGCATGATGTACACAGCCTTGGAGAGGCTGTTTTTGTGACTTGAACTTGTGTTCAACACCCTTACCATTGAGCCAGGGCGTGCCTTCTTGTTCCTGAGTAAAGGTTGGGAAGGATAATAATAATAATAATAATAAAGTAAATAATCCATAACTTCATGAAACTAAATTGTGCAGATGGACAGGAAAATATTTTAGTGTGGAAATAAACATAATTTGTTTCTTACTCATGTTATTATAAAATTAATATATTTTTTAAAACTTCCTTGTATTAGTAGTTATGGTACTAGGAGCTGTGTTATTGACTTTCTCTTTTCTGAAAATTTTCTGTAGGAGGATTGAATGTGGAAGGAGAAGCAGACAGCTGGGACTTTGGTGTAGGTTAGTGGCACATATTAATCCATTGTTTATGACATGAAAATTTTATCACTACTTGGAATCTGAGCATTTATTTTTTTGTGGCCTTAATTCCATTTTTTTTTTATGTGTTGCTTGTGATATTGTTTTAATGACTCTGGAGTGCAGGGGCCATATCAATGCATTTCTGCAATAATTTATATGCGACATTGCCATTTTAAAAAAAATAATGCATTAGTGTTCCTATTAAGGTATAAGCTTACACAACCATGATCTATTTCTGAGCTGCAAGTGGTGTGCATGTCATGAATCACCTCCTCTTACTCTTCTAAATAAAGAAGTGTGGGTTCTATATTACACTAGTATGGTACAATTGAATATTGTTCAGTGTGCCTTGTCTATGTGAATGCTAGTGCAATGCCTTTATTGTTGAGGATATAATACAAGAAAACTTTTTGATAAGTATAGGATCTTCTAGTCAAAAAGCAGGCAGCATACAAAATATGAAAGGTATGGATCTCTTTGATCCATTATATGTATAATCCAGAACTCAAAAATCATTATGATTCTAACTCCATTATCGGATGAAATCCGAAGAAACAAGTACCTATTATAGAGGTAAAATGCACCGTCTTTCGTAAATTTTATCTCACTAGCTGCTTTAGAAAGTAGCAGCGTTAGTGCTTTATAAACAGCATAGAAAGTGTTTTTCTTGTGCAATTGTCAAGCTTTGATGCCCCTACCCATTCCAATCCAATTTTGGAGTATGGCACCCATACATTACAACCCTGGGTGCTAGGGAAAAGGATTAAGAGGTGAATAAAGCACTCTTGTGGACTATGAAATTGCTGGTTGTTCTGTTCATATGGATCGTGATTGATGTGGCTAGCGTTTCCTTTTATCTTATATGGGAGTTGTTGAAGGTGTTTATAAAAAATATAAATTATAAAAAATTTGATTGAAAGTCTCTTGATTTGTCATTCAATGGTAAAGGGCTTTTGGCTGCACGTAGCTCAACATTACTTGGAATAAGATATTTTGTTTTTCTGGTTTATTTTTCCCAAGCAAATGCCATGTGTGAATCTAAGATTATGAGGTTCAAAGTTTTTTAAAGCTGCCTCCTGTAAATTTTATTTATAGAGTTTCAAAGCTATTAAGGTATATGTTACTACCCAGTGGGCAGTTTTTCTTTTTCCTCTTCCAATTAGATCCTCCAAAGATTATTTCTTGACCAAATAGAAGATAAGCAGTAACCTGATAATCAAATTCATCTCTTGCAATGTTATTGGTGAAACTTCGAGGAGTGAACAAAACATCTGTAATTTTTTTGGTTTTGCAATGTAAACATTTACAGTATGTTCATGGGCACAGTATGATTCAACATATTGATCTTTCCTGGTTAACTGCATTGAGTGTCATGCTTATGATAAATTAAAAATTGAGCGGCACAGCTGAATGCTGCCTGACAATGATCTTTCTGTCCTTTGGTTCCTCTCTGTTGGTGATTACTATTATGTTTATGATCACAAAAATATTTAACTTGAATTCCAATTATTTTCTCGTTTGTTGTTAGAGTTTTATGATCACACTTTGTAAATCTCTAACTGATACTTGTGCCGTTTTAAATAAACTCTGAAGAAGAATACTTCAAGGTGGTATTTCTAATTGGTTTTCTTATCTTTCTACATGATAAATTTTTTTTTTTTTTTGTGATGGCATATCCTTTGTCTGAACCTTTGCCTCAAAGCAGACAGTTTTGTCAGCTTTCTGATGTTTCTTAACCAGCATGAAAACTAAAACATCCAATATTTTTCATGAAATACAGAACGTGAGAGGTGCTTTAGGGTGCAGTTATTTTGTAGGCTTAGGACCTGATCAGTTAAATGTTCAGTTGCAGTTTTTTCTACTTGGAATGGGACATAAAATGTACACAAAATTCACATTTGGTTAAGTGTTTTCAAAAAACTATATTTATAAACATATCCAAAAACACCCTAAAAAAATTGTAGGTTTTTAGGAAATGATTTTAAGGTGTGTCTTTTATTTCCAGACTAAATTTTACAGATACAATGAAAACATGGATGTGGGAAACAACAATAACCCACTTTTTATTTATTATTATTATTTTATTAACATTTGCCTCTTAGATCAACCATAACCAAACGTAGTTCTATTGTTTTCATTTCTGGAAACAATTTCGAAAACAGCTAAGAAAACATGCTTTTGACTATATTTCATTTTCAAAAACAACAATATGGAAACTCATTTTTAGATCATGACCAAACAAGCCTTAAGATTTGTAGAATTGGATTGGCTGAATACTATTGGATTGGACTAGATTGGAGGATAATTGTCCTTTCCAGTCTGCATCTATAATGGTTAGTATAGCAAATAGGTGATAAAATGGAATATTTTCTTTAATTTTGTTTTTATTCCCTTTAGGAAGGTGGACGAGCCAGCTCTAGCCCATGACCCTGTGAGGGGGCTAGGAAGCCTCCTCCTAGTCGGTCCTATCCTAAAGTTGTGGTGTACCAAACAGAGGCTAGGAGTGCTTAACCAAGCCTAGCCCATGAAAAAACCTGATCCTTATGTCTCCAGGTCCACTTTCTAAAGCAACTGTAGGTTTTGACATTAGAAAGATTGTTGCATTGCTGCTGCTTAAATAATATAGAAACTAGAAAGGGTTTTTCTTTCTTGCTTGTCATGCCTTGTTAGGAATGAGCTTACTGTTTTGAGCTATTGATGACTTGTTTTCAACCAGGTGCTGGATTTTATCTTAATGCTACACAAGAGAAGTGGAAGAACTGGCGTATGTATGATTATGTCGTCAAGGAATTGCCAAAACTTTTGGACGAAAATTTTTCACAACTTAATACATCACAGGCATCTATATTTGGCCATTCCATGGGCGGGCATGGGGCTCTGACCATCTACTTGAAAAACCTTGACAAGTATAAGGTATTTGATAATAATACTAGACGTGCACCTTATGCTATCAACAATTTAAATGTCAGTGGATTTTGTGGTTTTAATTTACTGTATAGAAATCAGTTTTGTAGTCAATTTTGCTTTGTAGTTTTTTCCCGTATTGATTCTCTGGTATTTAGATGAAATTCCTGACAATTTTGAAAATTTTAGCAGTTTTAATTTAAAAGTTCAATGTATTGCATTGTGATTTTAATTCTTTCTCACTACAAATGTACTTTTAGTTCTTTTTGGTCATTGTTTTTTTTCCTTCCCCACCTCCCCTTGGTTTTTCAGTCAGTATCTGCATTTGCACCAATTGCCAATCCCATAAACTGTCCCTGGGGCCAGAAGGCTTTCACAAATTATCTAGGCAGTGATAAAGCTGATTGGGAGGTAACATATTTAAGAATTCAAATTATTTACTGTTTATATTGTCAATGTGCTTTAAGTATGATCAATATACTCCAAATATTGCAGGAATATGATGCCACTTGCCTTATTTTGAAGTTTAATGATGTGCATGCTACCATTCTAGTCGATCAGGTAGCGACTCAGGTGTCTTTCTTTTATGTAACTGACCAACCAAAAATTGGATTACTTGCGGTCTTGAAATTCTGTTTAAAAAACAAGGTTCCTTCTTTTGTTTGGAGAGCTGAGAAGTGTTTCCCAAAGCCTAAAAGCAATAAAAATACTAGATAATTTATGGGAGATAAGGTCTGCTTCAAGAAGTAATAAAACAGTATTGGTTTCTTGCGGATCATCCGTCCTTTGGCTTCTAACATTGAAAAGCATTTACCACTGGTAGTTTCCATCTTTGCTTTACAAAAAGGAATTGGTCCTTGTCAATAAAAATCAAACAGGATAGACCATCACTATTTAACATCTCATGAAGCAGTCTTTAATAATCCATTTTTAAAGGTTGTTCCTGTGCTTTTCTAATTTGCAGCTGTATTTGTGCAGGGGGAGGATGACAAGTTCTTGCATGATCAGCTGCTGCCACACAAGTTTGAGGAGGCATGCAGGAGTGTTAAAGCTCCACTCCTTTTGCAGTTGCAGCCTGGTTACGATCACTCCTACTATTTCATTGCCACCTTCATTGATGATCACATCCGCCACCATGCTCAAGCTCTTCGCCAGTAATTTATAAACTTTAAAAATCTTTTCTACTCTGGACTATATCCTATTACTGTGATTTTATCTTCGCATCAGTTTCCAAATCCTCTCCCCATTTTCCCCTCCTGAAAACCCATCTCTTATATGGAGCCTGGAGGTGAGATCGATGAGCTCCTACTCCAAGGCTTGTCCATGTTTTAGGTATTTGTTCATCAAGAAGGGTTCATTTAGACATGCCCTTGCAAATATGACAGTTCTTAAATGCGACATATATATGACATGGGTGCAACTTGTGGTGTACGAATGATGTTGCTTATGACAAGGGTTTGCTTGAAATCTTGCTGCCTCACTGTTTTGCTTTAAGTATCTTAACGCCTTTGCGAAGACGAGATAAATTATACAGAATTGTTTGACAACATGTACATTTGGTGGATATGGATGAAGCTCCATACTCTGTATTCTGTTTTGTTTAATTTACAGAAATTTGGATTTCAAGCTTCCATATATAGGTATATTTTGTGGGATTATTAGCTGGTCATGTTGATTTGAAGTTTGTTTTTTCTTTGTACCTCTGCTTTTTCTTCTTTTCTATATGAAGGGACTGCCAGTAGTTATTTGCTCTTAATGCTTATGCCTAAACCATGTTTTTAAATTTATAAATGAAATGAGAGAGAAAATGTCGCAGTTGAGTTTCCAACTCAATTGGCAGAGCATGGAAAACTCTGATTGAAGTTTTGCACGTTTAAAGAAAATCTTTCTTCGGTATGTTCTTTTTCTGTTCATGTTTTATAAGAAACGGTCGGGTCTAGTCCTTTGTAGTATTTGATTTGAAACTTTGTGAGTAGCATGCACTTGACTGCATAATTGATCACACCACCAAACTAATGGTATAAATCAAAAGATGAATTGAATCATATGTTTTCCTTTTTTTTTAGTTGCTCGGCAATTGATTAGTATAATAAATGTTCTTTTTGTTCTTTCACTACACGGCTAAGAATTTATGCCAAAGAATAATCTACTGGTGCAATGAAATATACTTGTTTGAGGGAAAGATAACGATGGAAACAATAGGTATGGAGACTAAAATTGCTTCATTGGATTGGGCATCGGAACTACAAACTGCATTTGTTAATGATAGTTTATAATGGGATTATGATGATTTATGATAATAATGAGATTTGGATCTTGGATTCTCAATAATTTCTCGTTGTTTCAAGATTGCAAATATTTATGATGACATACTTGTACTCTAAATTAGACTTGATCAATTTTTTACTAGCTCTGCTTATAACTCAAATGAGAGAGCATTTTTCCCCTAGTAGATTGAAGCATGCCCTGGGTCTAGGCTTTCTAAATACACTTTTGAAATTCCAACCCTCTTTTCATTTCAATGCTAGTTGAAACTAAAGAAAGCAGCAAGGCCGACTCACTAATGGGTATGCATATGCATTGGCACATAATTGAGTATCCAAATCTTGAATTCCTTTTTCATAAGTTAATGAGACTAGAAATCTCTCTCCCTTTCTATGTTTGGACATATAATATTTATCCAATCCTTCAGGTCACCAAAATTAAATTTTTTTCTTTTGAAAATCCTCACAGATTCTCCATGCTCTAAAGGAACTTGGCCAGAGACATTTGAAGGGTTCGCTTATTTGGCATGTCTATAATCTTCATGTGGAGATCATGGAGCATTTATTTTGGCATTGCATGTTCATCAGCTTAACTTCTATCTTATCATAATTTTGGCATTGCATTGCCAGAGACGTTTGTTTCCTGCTCTTCTCAAAAGTAGTTCTTGGCAAAGTAGTACCCATTATTTGGGATATTTTAGACAGATAAATTATAAATCGTATTGATTGGCTTCATTATATTGAAGCTATCTAGGCTTATGCTCATGAATATTGCTTATTGTTGTCTCATTCTTACTGCATTAATCACACTAACTATAGTTTTGATATGTAGAAATGGAATGAAATCAAAACGATGGCTACCATCATGAGTTTTTTACAAAAATATTAAGAAAAAGCACAAATGTAAGCGGGTGGAGGGAAATTAACGGAGTTTTTTCCTGTTTTATCCCTCATTTTTTTAAATATATTAAATAATATCTTTTTTGAAAAAATATTTCCCAGAATAATCCTAACGAACGTAATCTCGCTACTTGGAGTAGCGAGATTTGCTACGTGTCATTTCTATAAAAAAAATTATTTAATATATTTTTTAAAAAAAATGATAAATCGGGAAATAAATTATTCTGCATAATAAATTATTTCCTGATTTATTACGCAAAAGAATTTTTTTAAAATATATATTTTTATATTAAATATAAAGATAAATATATATATTTTTGAACAAATCTCAAAATTTTAATATATATATTTTTATATTTTTCACTAAATCTCAAAAATACTATCTTTTGTTTAAAATTTTAAATTAAAGCGATTCACATATTATTTTGATACCACAATTTAATTTTTAAAAGTTGCTAACAAATGATCCTAGTTTAAATGTCTTGTTGATAATTAGGCAGAATTATATTTAATAAATAATAAATTAATAAAATGTAAAGAGAATTATTTAGAGTTTGAAATGGTTTTTATTTACCGTCCCGCGACAAATCCCCAAAACCGTCACCGGTTTTCTCTCCTCTCTAGAACATCGTCCCCGATTTTTCTCCTTTCTCAGCCAAAAATCTAATTTTTTCCAATTTCTTATATTTATTATATTTTCTGGGTATTTACACCCAATTTTATACCTTTTTTATATGTATATTTAAAATATTTTTTAACAAAAGCTAAATTTTATAGCTTTTTAAAATTTTAAATATTAGAAAATAAAAAATATCTTCCACAACTAAACGAGTCTTTAACATTTTTTCTCATCTCTTATAATAAAGATAATCCATCTTTACTTTGAATAATAAATGTATACATAATTATCATATCTTAATATTCTCTCATTTATTTTTATTAATTGAACAAAATAATAAGTGGAAACACCTAAGTAGTCTTAGAAAGTGTATTCCACATAATTAGAATCCACAAATAAATACATTAATTACACAAATCTTTGACTTAAGAATATTTAACCCCAAAAAAGCCAACACACTTTTTTTTTTTTTTTTGTCTCTTAAAAAGAATCAACTTTTTACTTTGATTTTTTATATTCATCGATTATAAAAAATCGGTTAATAATTAAAATAAAAATTATATTTGGGAATTTGAATTCGAGAGTCAAATTTAAATTTGGGTAAAATTATAAAAAAAATATTTATTTTTTGTACAAATGCATAAAAATCATATTCATAATTTAAATTTCAAACTCTAAATATATATTATTATTTTTAAACATTTTTTAAAAATAAATAATATTTTTGAATGTTATAATTTCTGTCCCTTTAACAAACTGTCAGTGCATATATATAGATATGTTGTATCAATAATACTTGTTGTGTCAAACTCTAAATAATATTTGTTGTGTCAATATATATATATATATATATATATATATATATATATATATTAATTTTAGGTACAATTAAAATTGATAATTTAAAATAAAGTTCAAATTTTCAATAATTTATACAATAAAATTTTTAATATATTTTTAAAAAAAAATGATAAATTGAGAAAAAAATTATTCTGCGTATTAAATTATTTCCCGATTTATTACGCAGAAGAATTTATTTCCCGATTTATCATTTTTAAAAAATATATATTAAATAATTTTTTTATGGAAATGACACGTGGCAAATATCGTTACTTCAAATAGTGAGATTTGCTTAAATCTCGCTACTCCAAGTAGCGAGATTACGTCAGGGTTATTTCGGGAAATATTTTTCCAGAAAAGGTATTATTTAATATATTTAAAAAAAAGAGGGATAAAATGGGAAAAAACTCGAAATTAATGGCTTTAAACTCAACCGACTTTTGGAAAGTCGATTGAGTATTTTTAAAAGAAAAATAAAAATAAAGAGCAACAAAACCGTCTTTTCAAAAGTCGGTTCTGGTGTACGAATGACAGCCCACTAACACCTGCACACTCTGTGCACAAAAAAAACAATAAGTATATAAATGAAAGCATGCATAATCGATTTTTCAAAAGTCAGTTTTGAACAAAGCCTGCTCCCCGCTCCTTCCTGAGGTAACTGTGCGGAAAAAAAATAATAATACAAGTCAAAATCGATTTTTGAAAAGTCGATTTTGACATGCACGGGTAGAACCATGCAAGTATTCCCTAACCCCCCTTGCTAGCCGCGTGCCCCTTCTCCTCCCGCCCCATCCTATTTATTCTCCTTCACCCTACCACTTTTTTTTTTTTATTTATTTACTTTTTTCTACATAGGGGCAGGCGTGTCAGCGCCTTGGAAGCAAAACCAAGTAGAATCCACTTTTGGAAAGTCAGTTCTAAATACTTTATTTTGTTTTTTTTTTTTTTTTGTGCTCAGGATATGCAGGTATTAATGGGATGTCATTCGAACACTAGAATAGACTTCTAGAAAGTCAGTTATGTTACTTTTTGTGTTTTTTTTTATATACTCGACTGACTTTTCAAAAGTCACTTGAGTTTAAAACCGTAAATTTTCTCCCACCTACTTATATTTTAATATTTTTCTTTTTTTTCTTAATATTTCCGTAAAAAACTAGTAGCATCCCCATTAGAAAATGTACATTGCCCAAGTACTACCATGCCTCCTCTAGGGCTTCCCCATTACTGTAAATTTTCAGATATAGAATATGAGATGGATGGCTTTCTTTTGTAGCTTAAGGCTTCTAATGGACCAAAAAAGTAGTTTGCAAGTTTTTTACACTAAACATAAGTCATTAATTAAATAAATAATACATGAATGACTCAAAGAATAAATAATAAATAAATGACTTCAAGGAATAAAGATGAATACAGCAAAACAAAATTGTAATTAAATTTTATTATATGAATTTAAATAAAGCTCAACATGATTCTACATTGCATTTATATCCAAATTTACATAAATCAAATCACTCTAATTTCAAAGGTAAGATAAAAACTTTTAAAATGCAAAATTGCAATAAGATATATAAAAAAAAAAAAAAAATAGCAGCTTTTTTGGAAATTTACCTAAGATGGTTAAATTATGATCCTCGATATACCACCATAGTGGAGTATCATAGCATTTGGGATTTCCAAGGAGGTGAAATTCTTTCAAACGGATTATAAGTTTTAAAAAAATTATATTTTTTTATAAGAAAACAATCAACTTTTTTCACAAGTGTTATTGAAATTGATTGAATATGAAAAATTCAACCAAACCTATGGTCATATCACTTGTTAAAAAATCTGATGAATAGAAAAACTCTTTAAGCATCACAATAATGTAACGATATCTTTTCTTATCTCTCTTGAGATTTGACAAAAAAAAAATACCGATATCCCTTGAAGTTTCAAAAATTTCATGGATCTCCTTTAAAATTTTATGGCTCTCTCAAACCTCCCCTAACATTTGACTTTTGGGACATTTATGTTTCTGAAAACCCTTACTTTTTCACAAGATATAAGGGCAGGTTAATGTCTTTTTGGCAAACCTCAAAGGAGGTTTGTGGAATTCTTGAAACCTCAAGAGAGGTGTTTGAGATTTTTGAAATCTTAGGAGAAATCAGTGTCTTTTTACTAAATCTTAAGAAAGGTCAATGTCTTTTTTCCTTTCTTCATTATTATGCACATTTCATAAAATTTTTTTAGAATGTTGTAGGAAAAAATTGACCGGGTTAACCGAATCAACTACAACCTCGACCACTTGTCAAGAAGCAAGAGAAAGAGGCTCAGAGGACCCAAGGTGTACTCCGAGAGATCACCCCCGATGCCTAAGTTAAGGAATATGGAAGGATTGAATTATTACAACAGTAAAAGAATATGTTAGAATGAGACACCTTGCCCTCTCTTATGGAGTCCCTTTTATGGGCGTTTAAGGGATACCCTTATTGATTTCTTCATAAATGAGAAATTATTGGGACTATGGGAGTTATGGTTTGACTTGTGGGTATTTATTGGGTTTAATTGATTTAGATGTCATATTTGTCACCACTAACTCGTATTGTTCCTCGATGCAGATTCTTTCTCTTTAATCTTTTGCAAGTCAACATTGGGATCATTTTGTGTAATATTAGTTCCTCCCCACTCTCAAGCTTTAGAATTACTTTCTCTGGCTTAAGAGTGGTCCATATTATTCACTTAATCTAGTTTCATTGGAGTCAAAAAAATTTGAACAATTCTTCTTCAAAAATTGCTTAATTGAGTTGCACAAAATCCAAGCCAACAAATGAGCCTCAACTTTTTGAAGGAGTCCCACGCTAGTTTTTTGGTGAGGCCCAATCCAAACCTAAATTTAAAGGTCTTGAGTTAACTTTGGGCTAGATCCATGGCGAATCATGAACAACCGAGTCACGTTTGGTATGGATGTCTCAAACCGAGTTATTATATGGGTTGCTAAGCTAACATGAGTTGATGCAACTCAATTTGAACCACTGAGTCGATATCCTCTAGATGTAGCTCATTTAGAGTTGTTATATGGGTTTTCAAGCCAGCATGAGTTAAGGCGGCTCAATTTGAGTCGTTCTGTTGAGTTGTCCAGCTGGCAAGAATGAATATGGCTCAATCTGAGCCATTTGGTTCAGTTTCCAAGCTAAGGTAAGTGAATGTGGCTCAACACGAGCCATTATGCTGAGCTACTGCATCAACATGAAGAAATGTGGCTCAATCCGAGCCACTTTGTTGAGCTCCCAAGCTAGCAAGAATGAAAATGGCTAAATTTGAGTCGTTCAGTTCAAATGCCAAGCCAATATAGGTGAATATGACTCAATATGAGCCGTTTTGTGTTGAGCTCCCACATTGGCGTGATTTAAGGTGGCTCAATCTAAGTCATTTTATTGAGCTGCCAAGCTAACAACAGTGAATATTGCTCAATATAGCCATTCCATTCAATAGTGAATTAAGTTGAGTGAATGTGACTCAATTCAAGTTATTCTACCGAGTTGTTGCGTCGACATGAATTAAGGTGGCTCAATCCAAGCCGTTTTGATGTTATACTAGCTCATCCAAGCCACCAAGTTGGGTTTTAAGTCAATCCTTTTAATATATATATATATATATATATATATATGTTGTTGGCCCTAGAGTAAAGTCTAGAGGGAAGGTAAATGGATTCTTTTGCGTATTTTCGCTTTTCTCTACAAAATAATAAATTTTGGAAAGATGCAAGAAATTATATCACAATATAATCAAAGTAAATCATACACAAGATATAAATTAACGAGAAGGGAAGAAAAGTTACACCAATGTTTAACGTGGTTCAGCCTCTTGCTTACGTCCATGCCTTAAGACACACTCAAAGATTTCACAATCCACTATGAACTCCTCCACTAGCAGAGAAACCTTTATAACCGGGAACAAATCCCCTTCGCTCATCAAGAGCCTCAAGGTTCACCAAAAATCCTTGCACTTCGGTTCACCAAGAACCTTCAACCACAGTTCACCAAGAACCCTTTGCGATCCAGTCCATCAAGAATTTTTTACAATTTGAAGATGGAATACAAAACAACTGCTCCTTGAATGAGCTGAAAATTAAATACAACCAAAACCTCATACAACACTCTCAAAGTAATGATTCACAACAAAGTTTAGGAGCAAGAGAGAAGTTGAGCACTTGAACTATGAACTAAAATGTGGTGTGCTTGGGAATGATATATGAACTACCAAATCAATGTTTAAAACAAGTCCTTGGACTTGTATTTATAGGTAAAATGGAGTACTAGCCATTGTATGGCCGTTAAGTATGTAAAATAATTATTTCCTTTGAAAACTAGCCATTTATAGTCGTTGCGGACTTAATCCCAACGCAAATCGTCAACTATTTGACCCAATTAGTCGATTGTTTACCCCAATTAGTCAACTGTTTCATCTAGGCCACATTTTGCCTAAAATCGTGGATGATTTGCCCCAAATCGTCGACTGATTGCCCAAATCAGTGAAAGTCTCAAACATGAAAGTTGTGATATTTTTTCTTAACTTTCCATAGTTACCAAGATCGTCATTTGTAAATTTTTCTAGAAAAAGTTATGCTCCAAATACTAAAAGGTGTTTAGGAAATTTGAGAGGTGTATAATTGAGGTTTTAAACCTAATCAGGACCAAGTTGTTTTAAAAGATTATAACACTACTATGATTTAAAACTTGTCTCATATAAAAATACATTTGAGTAAAGGATATTTTTATAAAAGTCTTGTTTTTACTTTGAAAACTCATAAGTTCTGAACTTATGATTTGGTGATATCCTATATACTCTTATGAACTAATATGCACATGCATTTGCTTAACTCTTGCTCAGTAAACATGCGTGAAACAAAACTGCAAGAGTTACAATAGTTCCTACCTCAAACACTCCCTATTACTCTGTGACTTTGTTGGATGTGCTTGAGTTCTTCCGAGTGAATGTCCATCTTGATCTTTGCTAGTACTTGAACGACTACTCGATCCAATCTTTGCCTTTGATCTAGTACCTTCATGTATTTGTCATTTGTACATGCTAACTTGATCCTGCAAAGATGGATTACACTTGGAACTACAAATAGGTTAATATCATCAAAACACATTAAATATAATTATGTAGCCATTAAGGCTAACATATATATATATGACCATGTTTACCGATTGGTTCTTAGTTAAGCAATCTTGCCTTTTCTTGATTCGAGCAACCTTCTGGCCTAATTAATGATTTTTTATGCTTAGCATTTCTTTATTTCCTGAACAATTCTTTGGTTGAACAACCTTTATTTTTTGAGTAACTATTTTATTTGCTAAGCAATTCTTTGATCAAACAAATTCTATTTGCTTAGTAGTTTTTTGGCTGAGCAGATTCTATTTGCTGAGCAATTATTTTATCTGCCAAGCAGTTCTCTAACCGAGCAAATTTTTTTTGCTAAGCAATTCTTTGACAGAGTTGATTCTATCTGCTAAGAAATTTTTTGATCAAGCAGATTATATCTGCTAAGCAATTCTTTTATCTGCTGACCAATTCTTTAGTCGAGCAATTCTATCTACTGAGAAGCTCTTTTATTTGTTGAGTAGTTCTTTGACCGAACAAATTCTGTTTGCTGAGAAGTTTTTTAGTCGAGCAGCTTCTATCTACTAAGTAGTTTTTTTATCTACTGAGTAATTCTTTGACTGAGCAAATTCTATTTGCCGAGCAGTTCTTTGACTGAGTAGATTTTATTCTAGCTGAGTGTCTCTTTTATCTATTAAGCAGTTCTTTGACCAAGTAGATCCTATCTGCTGATTAACTCTTTTATTTGATAAGCAGTTGTTTGACCATGCAGATAAATGTGGCTCAATCCAAGCCATTTTGTATATGTATATTATATATATATACACACACACACACACACACACACATACACATATATATTTAAAATAAAGTATATAGACCATGTTTGTTGATTGGTTCTTGGTTAAGCAATCATGCCCTTTCTTGATCATAGCAACCTTTTGGCCTAATTAATGATTTTTTTTTGCTTAGAAGTTCTTTTTTTAGCTAACCAATTCTTCGGCCAAGCATACTTTATCTACTAAGCAATTCTTTTATCAGCTAAGAAAGTCTTTGATGGAACAAATTTTCTTTGCTGAGCAATTTTTGGCCGAGTAGATTCCATTTGCTAATCATCTTTTATTTGTTAAGCAATTCTTTGATCAAACATATTCTATTTGTTAAGTAGTTCTTTTATGTGCTGGGATGTTAGTTCTTTGATCGAGCAGATTCTATCTGCTGAGCACTTCTTTGATCGAGCAGATTCTATCTTCTAATCAATTTTTTTATCTACTGAGAATTATTTAGTCGAGCAATTCTATCTGCGGAGAAGCTCTTTTATTTACTAAGAAGTTCTTTGACTGAGCAAATTCTATCTATTGAGAAGTTATTTGGCCAAGCAGATTCTATCTACTGAGTAGCTTTTTTATCTACTAAGTAAATCTTTGACTAAGCAAATTCTATTTGTTGATCAGTTCTTTGTTGAGCATATTTTATCTACAGAGCAGCTCTTTTATTTAGTTGAGTAGTTCTTTGACCAAGTAGATCCTATCTACTGAATAACTCTTTTATTTTATGAGCAGTTCTTCAATCGAGCAGATTCTATCTGCTGAGCAATTCTTTTATTTGTTAAGCAGCTCTTTAATTGAGTAAATTCTATCTACTGAGCAGTTCTTTAGCTGAGCAAATTCTATTGTTGAGTAATTCTATTTTCTGAGGAGTTTTTTGACTGAACAAGTTTTATTTACTAAGTAGTTCTTTGGCCGAGTATATTTTATCTGCTAAGCAACTCTTTTATCTGTTGGGTAGTTCTTTGATCGAGCATATTCTCTCTATTGAGTAGTTCTTTGGTCAAGAAGATTCTATCTACTAAGCAATTTTTTGACTAAGTAGATTCTATCTACTATGCAATTCTTTTATTTCCTGAGCAATTCTTTGGCTGAGCATATTCTATCTATTGAGTAGCTCTTTTATCTTCTGAGCAATTTTTTAATCGAGTAGATTCTATCTACTGAGTAATTATTTTATCAACTAGACATTCTTTAGCCTTATTTGTAGCATTTATCTGATAAATAATATTTTGATGAGCTTGTACTCATCTCGTGTTGCCTCACGAGTTATGCTTATTAGGTGGGCTATATTTTGGTGAGTAGTGCTTACCTTTGGTTGCCTCATGAGCTATGCTTATTCGGTGGGCTATATTTTGGTGAGTAGTGCTTACCTTTGGTTGCCTCATAAGCTATGCTTATCTTATGGACATTTTTGGGTCTTATGAGTTGTACTCATCAGATGAGTCATATTTTGGTGAGTAAAGCTTGCCTCTTATTACCTCACGTGTTATGATCATTAGATGGGTCATATTTTGGTGAACAATGCTCACCACTAGTTGCCTCATAAGTTGTGCCCATCAGATGAAATTTTTAGGTCTTATGAGTTGTGCTCATCAGATGGACCATATTTTGGTGAGAAGTACTCGCCTCTATTGCTTTATGAGTTGTGCTCATCATATGGACATTTTGGTGGATTTTCCAAACAAAGCATGAGTCCTAAAGAAGCATCGTGGTTCGTGCCACCCTTTCTTCTTATAAATAGTTCTTCTCTACTTCTCATTCTTCACACTTGGAAGGAAGTGATTTCACTAGAGGTATGTTATCTCATTCCTTCTCCTTGCTTCTTTTCCTTTGAAGCATGCCTTGAATGTTTGAATTTTCTTTGAATATCCTTTAGTGTTTCATCTTTGTTATCAGATGTTCTTCAATGTTCTTCAAATTTTCTTGAATGATTTTGAATGTTCTTGAATTTTTTTCAAACATTCTTGAGTATTCTTTGAAAAATGTCTTCTTTTTGATTCCTTCAATGACCCAAAGATTATTATTATTATTATCAAGCAGACCAGTTGTTCGTAATAATGGAACCTTAAGAGGCCTAGTCATCGATCATAGTTAGTGTAAGGAATGTTAGGTCTTGCTTGACTTAAGATTATTCAAACCTCCTGCTTACCTTGTACTTTATCCTAGACTATGTTCACCTCTAGTCTCCTTCTAGCCCTGAATCTGCTCTTTGGTTAGGTCCAGATGAAATATGTTTGTATGCTGATTTTTTTCAGGCTAGGCTCAAGTTGCCCTTTCATCCTTTTATATCTGATGCTCTATAGTTTTACAACATGTCTCCTAGTTAGCTAGCTCCCAATTCTTATTTGAACTTAGTTTGTTTGGTGGCTCTACTCATCCATAAAGGTGACCAACCCTCTGCTAGGCTGTTAAGGTCGTGTTATCAAATGAGAAAGTATTCTACTGAAAAGAGGTATTCTACTTCAATTGTCGTCACTACATTCTTTTTAGCTCTAAGGCTTCGTCTAATATTCAATCTACTTATCTGCAGTCTGCAAAACTCGTTAACACCATTTGGTCCCCACTATGATAACTACTGAACAAGACATTATCAAAGAAATCTAACAAGGAACCTATCAAGGGATCATTCCTTGCACCGAGTTAATGAGAGAGTAAAATCTTGTTCTTTGCAGATTAAGCCTCGTTTGTTCTGCTTTTTAAAAAAAAAAAAAATTCCTCCAAACACCCCTTTTTTAGACACCAACTAGATTGAGTTTAAGGAGATGATTACTAAGAAAAAGAAAAGGGATGGTGGTTCCTCAAAGAAAAAAAAAAAAAAACGGTTCATTGGGAATTATCTCAAGCATAAGAGGCCCTCTCAGATCAAGAGTAAGTGCCTCCTATGGCCTCCTCCAAGTTGATGTATTTCTAAGCTTGTGTCATTAGTTCCCCTATATCAGTCAAGGGTTTCTTCCCTAAGGAATTCAATAAGTGACAAGGTTGTAGAGCTATTGTCAAGGTAGCTACTACTACTCTATGGTCCAAGTTTCTGATCTCCAAGGTTGCATTGACAGAACAACATATAAACTCTTTCAATGGCTCATTCTCTCCTTGAACAAGGCTCATAAGGTGGGTTTGGGGTTTTAGCCATCTTTCAACTGCTAATGAAATTCCTGTTAATTGCCACTCCATTTCAAAAGACGACTCAACCGAGCCAGGCTTCGATGTCTGATACCATGCCCTAGCATTTCCTTTTAGAATTGCTGCAAATGCTTGACACATAATTGCATCAAGTGCACCTTGCAATTACATCAACATTCTAAAAGTGCCGAGATGATCTAAGGAATTTGACGACCCATCATATCCTTTTATGTTGGGCATCTTAAATTTACTAGGTAGAGAAATCTCCATTACTTTCTTGGTAAAAGGGAAATCGAAAGATCTAGCTAAGGTTTCACCCATCAATGATTGGTTGCTAACTTCTTTCACCAACTATTCTAGTTGGTCAATTTTCTGAAGTTTTTCTTCAAATTCATGGGATTGTTGCTCACTAATACCCACACTATTGGCATCTTCTACTCTCTTTGCCAGGTCTGAAATTTTCAAAGCAACTTCCTATGGTACCACTATCCTACCCTTAGGTGTTATTTCTTCTTGAATAACCCTCTATCATATTCTGTGTTTTTTTTTTGTTGTAAAATCATGTTAAACATATCTTCCACCTTCTTTTCGAGAGTTTTTCAAAATGTACACTTTGTGATGAATTGTATGGTGGTGGGGAATGAACCGACTGGGATGATTGATCCCCAACAATGGGTTCATACTCGAAATTATGTGATGTGTTCATGATCAAGTTTTAGAAAGAAATCCTTCCAAAGTTTCCCCTAGATGGTGTCAACTGTTGCAACTAAAAATTAATCGAATTAACCAGATTGACGATGACCTCGACCTCAACCTCTCGTTAAGAATCAAGAAAAAGAGGCTTGAAAGACTTTGGATATTCAGTGCTTTCGACATTGGGATTAGACTTGACAAAGCGGATCGGGCCGGATAATCCGTGGCGGATAAGGCGGATTATCGGGTAGAGAAATCATAATCCATATTCGACTCATTTAAGTGGCGGATTAGGCAGTTTCAGGTCGGTTAATTCATGGTGGATGGGCGGATAATCCGCCATTCTCAAATATAGTTTTTTTAATAATTTATTTTGTGTCATAATAATTTAAATTGTATACGACAACTTACGATTAGTTTGTGTATTAACTTTTCTAGTAATTATTTTAATCATTCAATCGTTTATACTAACTAACAACTCCTGATTCATGTAAGTAAAATTGTAAGTATTAAAAGATAATAAATTAGTCCCAATCCAACTCAAAATAGAAACTCAAACCGTGTGATTTGTGTGAGTCTCTCTAAAATCTAAATTGAATTGCTAGTCAAATTGGATGATTGTTCCTATCGTTTTAAGTGCCTAGGTTCAATCCACTAGTACACAAAGTTTTATCCAGATCCTTTAGCAACTCATAAAACTTTTTGACATTCTCATTTGGCCCTGTGTAGGTTCTTGGCTAGTAGTCTCTTCTCTAGGTGAGCCTTCAAATTCATTCTAATTGTGCCTATGCATTTGAAAGATCTCATATAGCATCTCATGCATATCACCAACAATATTTTGGACTTATTGCACTTAACTTTCATTATTTCTAGTAAAATAGCTACTAAGAATGGTTTATAGTAAAAACAATTAATTATTATAATTTAGATTAATCCCACTGAGGTTATCACACACTTTCTTTTTGACTCCACCACCATGCATTTGTGCGCTTCACACAAAAACTTGTCCTTTTATAAATTAGAAATATAGAGTAGATGATTACCGCCAGTTGAAATAAAATTAAGTCATAAGAGGCAAACCCTCTGATGTTTAACATCAAAATAAGTTTGAAGATTTAATTAGATTAATCAGCCAAATGAAGATAGACCACAAGTTTGAAAGATTTATTTAAATCATTCAATTGAAAATAGATCGTATTAGACATAAGAAGAAGTAAAAGAGTATTAATAATGAAAATTACCTACAATTTGCAATGCTTTTAAGGAGGGATTAGGTAAGAAAAATGGAAAGGATGAATAGGTGTTTGGTGAGGGTTTTGCTGGGTGTATACTCTGCAATGAGTATCCAATCAAAATTCTACAACCTTTCATATTTTGTAGCTTATCAATAGCTCGCCCACACCTCATCCTAAGAAAAAATCAAAATCAAAACAGAGACATTTATTAACTCTACAAATTGAAGGAGGAGGAGAGTAAGAGGAGAAAATACCTACAGAGGGCTTGAAAGCAAGGGCCTGGAGATCGAACAAAAATTAGGAAAGAAGCACCGCTGCTGCAGATATTTGGATTTTCACTTGGAGAAAGGAGATTGGAAATTATTTTGGAGGGGCGGCAAGAACTGGGAAGGTAAGCGGGCAGACTAAATAAACCACTACTGCGTGAAGGAAAATACCAGCAATTTCATGATAGCTGGCGAGCGCCGAATGGGCGAGTGACTGGGCGAGGCTGCGAGGGAAGACTGGGCGAGGGAATCGTGGCTCGTGGCCATGGGTGGCAGTCGGCTATGGCAGTGACAGTGGGAATCGTCATCGTCGTGGGATGCGGCTGCACAGCTGGAATTGAAAGTTTGAACTTTGAATCAATGAAACCCTAATAGGATTTGAGATTTGGGACTGGGCTGACCTGGGAGTGGGAGGGACTCCGAGGGAGGGACTGACGGACTGTGGGCAGTGGGCTTGTGGCTGTGTGGGCTACTGGGCTATCTATGTAGCGTGGGCCGTGTGTGCACTGCCGCACTGGGCTCTCCATACCCGGGCAATGGGTTGTGGGTAGTTGGACTATTATATGTTAATTAGTAATGGACTTTTAAACGGTTTGGTAGATATCCGCCGGATAAATCCGACCCGACCCGCTAAGAAGGCGGATATGAAAATGGAAAACCATATTCGACTCATTTAACAAGCGGTTGATTATAAGTCGGTTAAAACGGGTCGAATGCAGATCGAATTAACGGATTTTTATCCATTTTGCCAGGTCTAATTGGGATCATTTTTTTGTTATATTAGACAAAAAAATGTTTTATGCAATATGTTCCTACATGAAATGATATTTAGTATGTGGTTGTGAGAGATAGAGGGAGAGAGGTTATAGATATTTACGATCCAGATATTTTTAATAGAGAATGTTAGACTAATAACAATTTGTTGGACTTAAGAAAGTTCACTTCTTATGATATTAGATGTTTGTTTTTTTTCTTAATAAATTTTACAAAGATATATGAAAATGCAAAAAAAAAAAAATACAATTTAACAAAAGTAGAACACGATTATATTGCAGTAAACTACAAGAATGTGAGTGTGCCCACACACACTAAAATGATGTAAAAACATTAAATAAACAATTTCTTTCTTAATCTTTGAAGATTGTCCAGGATAATTATTAAATTTAAAATATAAAAAGAAATCTTAACAAGATTTTAAAATATGCCTCATGCCCAATTCTTAAATTTTATTTTCCTGGTTAAAGAATATTTTCAATATTTTAAAATCTTTATTCTTGCTCTCGCTACTTTAAAGTTAGGTTTTAGAATTAAAATTATTTTTAATTAATTCATATATAGTTGATAAGATTTTATAAATGATTCTTTAATTCATTTGAAAATTAATAGGCAATAAAATTGTCAAAACAACTTTGTATGCATGAAATTGAAGAAAAATCTCTGAATAGTTATTTATCAAGCCTTATGTTAAGATCAAGTTTATTTTTAAAAATACATGCAAAAAATTATAACCAAAGAGATTGTTTGCTATATGTGTGCGCAAAAGCATGGATGTTAACACATGTGAATGCTTTCGTCGCTCCTACAACGTGCATCTTTTGTTATTTTGCTTTGTAGTTTACCTAAAAATTAAGAACGACTAATGACATAACCCAACATTAAGTAAAGAGGTAGGAGAGAGAAAGAAAAGGTTCACGAGTCATGAGTTTACGAGTGTCAACTTGGGCCTGGTTCGATTTCATTGAAATGCACTTGGCTCAGTTATGATCGAACCGTAAAAGCCATCCACATAGGTTTCTTTTGGTAAATCATACATAAAATAAATCATTTTTTGTAAACATTTCTTATTAAAAACTGAAAAGTATGTGACTAATAGTGAATTATCATAAAGAAGGAACCACATTGATACAATCATACAACCTCAAGCATGTACCAAAGAGATCTCAAGACTTCATGGGTGAGCATGCACGGTTAAACAAAGAAATTATAATAATTTATATTTTAAAATTTTCATTTATGTGCTAAAAGTTCCACATCATAAATAAAATTTCGCATGAAACAAACATGTTTACGAATGACTCAAACGAGTTCATCTACACAAGCTTGAAAATTGTTAAAATGATAAAAGAACAAGGGATGAGAAACAAATGAAAGTGAGATTTACCTCAAGTCTACATATTGATCCCACCAGCAAGCTTCCAAACAAGCATAAACTCAACCTCTAACGAGCCCAAAGCAACCTTCCCCTTCACAAACCATTCATGAGCCCATGGATTCCTAAGCAACCAAAGTTTTGAGAGAGAGAGAGAGAGAGAGAGAGAGAGAGCATTCTTTTTTTATAACATTCGAAAAAGCTCGTATTCTTGAGGCTATCGACAAGTTCTTTTCTATATATATATTATATATATTGCTTACAAGCCAAAATAATGATTTAGGAAGACAGCAACAACTATACAGATCCATGCCTTCCGGCGAGTCCGGCACCAAAACTGGATCAAAATAATCTGTACAAAACTATCTTACAGCTATACGTGTTCCACTGTTTCCGCTAGATGAGCAGTTTCTAGGCAGAAACAGGATTGGATGAAGGCGGACCGGAGGTCTGAAATGCCATGTCAGACACTGAGGTGAATTTGCAGACTTTCATTAAAAAAGAAAGCAGGCCCGCAACTTCATCAATTATATTAAACCAACCAGTTTCGTAACATTATCCAGCTAATCCATTGTTATGAGGTGCGGTGTCATCCCCAGCTCCTCCTCTGAAACCGCCAGAACCCAACTCATTGATGGATGCAAACTGGTTCTGCTCTGTCAAATGCGTGCTAAATGCAGGTTCAAGATGTTCATTTACACTCTTCTTTGGCCTCTTTGGCCTCTTGGGTTTCAATTGTGGTTCATTGTCTTGTAAGGGATCGTCCAACTCATAATCAACTTGCATTGAGTAGGATTCGTTCATCCCAGGATAGGAATCTCCATTTTTTGTAGCTTTTTGAGGATTTCTTGGTCTTGGAGGAGACTGCTTCCCAGCACTAGCTTTCCTCTGCAAGTAAAGAATGATCAAATGTAAAATATACAAAATCACGAAAAGTCAAGATTCTGGCAGTTCTAATTCCTAAATGACAAACTTAATATATAACCAAGAGTTTTTTCAACTTAATATTTAGTCTAACATTTAATGAATTTAACCATCAAACAATAAACTAGGATATAGGATGTGCAACTGCAAAACCTACTTTTAAGCACCAATGAGTCATCCAATCTGAGGTAAATATCATAGAATTGTCTAACAAAAATGTGGCAAGAGGATAATTCATTTAATCAAGCAACTCAAATGCAAGGTGCCACGTGCAGCTATATGCACATCCACAAAGAGACTAATACTGCCAATAATTTTCCCACAAAAGGGGAGGGGAGAAGGGAGACTACTGCACATAATATTTGTGCCTCATAAGAATCATCAAGCTATTATAATTCAGGACCAAGTGAACTGAACCTCTTATCAATCCTGCATAATTTGGAGCAATGCCTACCATTTCATAGTATTTCAGAGACTACATAAACTTTCACTAATACACTCCCAACAACGAGTCTAATTTTGACTGGCTACTAACAACTTGATTCCAAACAATGCACTTCTTTAACCTGTGCAATTCTTCCGAACATCTCAAGAAATCATAAATTACCTCGCTTTCACAACACAGTTCCACATTAATTAATAACAAAAAACACCCTAAAAATTCTTCAATCCTCTAACCCACCATGATCAAAATGGACCAGAACATAAAACATGATTGGACATGCCTCTCCTTGGTAGGTGATTAAAATCCACATGACCAAACTACTATAATTAACTCTATTTAGTATTTAATTGCCAACAGATTTCATCCATAACTTGTCTCAACTGCAAAAGGAATAATGCAGTCGTGTAACATTTGCACCAAAAAACATTCTGCTTGCTGTGCTATAAAATTACTTCTTTAGCAAAATATTGAATGTGCCATAACTCAAAAAAAAAAGTTAAAAACTCCAGATAGCACCCACCATCCACTTGCCTAAAACACTAAACTAACAACAGCATGCTTTGTCACATAGAAGACGATGATAGGAAAATCCCAGTAAAATATATATATATTTATGAATGGTTTTAAAACCTCAACCGGTGAGCAACCAGCAAAGCCGATGAATCAATTGCTCGGTCAAACTGGCTAAATCACTAGTTAATTAATTAATTAATTATTATTATTATTATTATTATTATTATTATAGTAAAATCCCAGTAAAATATATTTTTATGAATGGCTTTAAAACCTCAACCGATGAGCAACCAGCAAAGCCGATGAATCAATTACTGGGTCAAACTGGTTAAATCACTAGTTAACTAGTGGTAGGAGGGAAATAAATATTGAAAGGTAAGAGTGAGAAAGGTTCAACTTAATCAAAATTTTACTTGAAGTTGGGGCGTGTATGAGCGTATGTATTATATATTACCTCATTGTGTATATGAATTATTTATTATGCAACTAAGCAAACAGCAAATAGTAAATGTTGGTAATCCATGGCTTTAGCATACCTGAGGTCTTCTCAGGTTTGACTCCCAGCAGCAGCACTATGAACCCTTTTACTATTATTTAGTATTTGTCTGACCAATAATAAATTATTATTATTATTATTAAACCCTCATTGCAATATATATAGTTTTATTTATATACATACATATTTATATTCATATTTATATATTTGTCACCTTGAAATCACTAATTTGACTCCTTGGTCTGACCGGTTTGAGCAAACCGATGGCATTTCCAGGTCAGTCCAGCCTGGGTTTTAAAAGCATGATCTACACTATATGTAAAAATATGAGTAGCGTAAATTATTTGACTGGACAAACCATGAAAATCATGCACTTGTTGGACATAAGAGAAAAACATTGATTGGAAAAATATTTTTGATTTTGTCTCATGAGGTGGAACTAGTTACTCTTAAGAACATTATTCACATCCAATTCATATGACTATAGGTAATCCAATCTAGCTAATCCAGAGTAGATGGATGGACAAGATTTGCATGGGCAATTCAAAAATGCCAAGTCCATAGCTTAGTTTATTAGACTAATAATTACTAGTCCATTCATCCAAGTGTAATAAACTATCAATGCATCATAATAGAGAAGAAAATACAGAACTCCTTATTGTGATTCACAATGAAGTGCAAAATGCATATGTTCTGCACATGGACAGAGCAAAGCCTGCGGCAAGACAACTGTACAACCATTGATGAGGAAGCCTGATATCTGGTATTTTATATCAGTGTAGCATTTTTACAAAGTTACAGATGAGTTTATTATACATGAATAATGAAATTCTAGTGCTTAATTTGGGCAGCATACCAACCAAGCCAAACTTTTGGGTGTTCAAGCTTGACTTGGTTTAAAATATATAAGCCAGCACTTGACTCGAGGACTATTATTCATTCAAACTAAAGCTTTAAATGAGCTTAAGAAGCTCGCCCAGCTCAGTTTGGCTTACTTTTTTGCTTGCTTTTTATAGTCAAGCTAACCCAAATCAAGCTCAACTCAAGGCTAAATATATTGAATTTTCCTAAATTAATATTTAAATTATATTATAATTTATAAATATATTATAATAGTTCTTTAATGAGCAACCCAGAGGCTAAAAAGAACTCCGAAAAGAGATCTCCACTATTGAATTAGAAGCACAAGTAATACCTATGCATCAAACTAGGCATCATCTAATCATGGTGGCCCCCACCTGTAACAGTCAAAGTTCAAGACTTTGCCTGATTGTACATTGTAGAGTAATTTTGAAACTACTATAACTTTGATTGCTTTGATTCCCACCCCTCGTCTAATAAGGTCCAAACTTCATTGGCAGGTAGGATAGGACACAAGTTAAAGCTTCCAATCCTAGAGTGAGTGTCCCTTTTCACTGCAATTGTTTGCTCATATAAGAAGGCTTAAGCAAATAGTATTTTCCAAAACACAAAGCCCACGCTCAGTTCAAGATCATTGCTATTCAAAGCTGAGGCAATCTTTTGAAAGCCAAACTAAAGCAGTTCAGAAACAGCCAAGTTCACCTGCATCCATCTTTGTGAAAGAAATTTTGAGCAAGTTGTTTACCAGGAAAATTACTAAGCATTTTAGTGATTATTTGATTGGATTTTAATCATCTTATTCATGGAAATGATGTAAATAAACACCAGTGATCATCTAATTTTATTTTTGGCATTAAATTAAGATGCTTTTTGAAAATGTGCGAGTTGAGAAGTTCATTTCCAGTGAACTAATTTTACAGCAAGGTGATTTTCAGGAATAAAGTGTTTCGTGTGTGTTAGATTACCACTTGACCTAAAAGCTTAAGCTATTAGGTTGTGGGCCAACAATGTATATCAAGTTTTAACACTCCCCCGCAAGTGCAGCCTGATAACACGTGAAGAGATAAATACACAACAAATAACGCACATTACAATGAATACAATAAGCTTTTTTAAACACCACACAATAAACCCAAGCGACAAGAATAGAACCTAGGCCCTCCTGGTCATCAGCTCTGGTACCATGTTAGACTACCACTCTTACCTAAATGCTTAAGCAATTAGGTTGTGGGCCAACAATGTATATCAAAGCTTTTACAATGAGAAATCCTTAGTTTGGAGAGTTTTACGTATATCAAATTTAAGCAAAAAATGGGATAAAGAAAAACTCTTAATTATCTGATCCCACCTACTGGGACTTGAGGGTTGGTAAAAACTCTAATTTTTAAAACTATAACCTGAACCCATTTTTATAACTATACAGCATAATAAAATACCAGTGTTTTAAAAGGCGTTCGTGAGGCACGCCTTGAGGCATTTTGAGCATAAAATGCCCTGAGGCATAACTTGAAAGGCATAAATCTTAAAAAGCGTAAGCCTCAAGGGATAAGGCGTTCGCCTCAGGACAAAAGGCGCATCTATTACGCCTCATATTGGAAGGCGTACGCCTTTTGGGAGCAGCCTGATTTAAAAAATTTAAAAAAACAAGTAAACAGCCTGATAGGGCTTTGATGAGTGTCAAAACCCCCCTCTCGAACGAAGTTTCTTTCTTCCAAGCATGGTTTAAAATAACAGTCGTGACCATTACGTAACGATTTTTGGATTACCGATACCGTTACACACCACGAAATCGGTGGAAAGAAAAATCATGTCTGTAGCGGTCGTTATGGTCCGAGACTGTTATGTAAAGGCTGCTACGGCCGTTACATAACCGCTACAAGATTGTTACGTCAAAAATTTATTTATTTCTTACTTTTTCATCTCTTTTTCCCTCTCTTTCATAAATCATTCTCAAAATACCATGTGGCGAAAGGGGGAAAAAATTATAATGAGGATGGCAATGATACAAAATTTACTATTTTTCAAAATACTCACAAGAGAAGCATTAATTAACAATTTGAAAATACTAACTCGTTAGGAAAATATTTTATTTTGATAATATTAGTAATTTGACATTCATGTTCTATATTTTTCAACTTCAACCTTCTTTCTTTTCTAGTTATTTTATATTTGTATTACTCGTATGTCTTATGTGTCTATTAAGAACAATGAGAAGAATAAATATGCATACATAGGTAATTTTTCTATCAACGGTGGTTAAAAAAAAATGTAAACTTATTGCCCTTACCAAATAACTTAGTCGAACTAAGGGGCCCTAAATACGCTAAAACTCCTTCTAAGAAGAGTTAAAAGTTTAAAACATGCAAGTACGCTAATATGCACAAGGTTGTGCATGCTTCATGATCGTTACACCTACTTCCCGTTATGTAACATCCGATACTCCCGGTTCTTGTTAGACCCGTTACCGTTACATTACGCTACCCGCTATTGCGATTTAAAACCATGCTTCCAAGCTTCCGTCTCTCTCCGATGACTCCTCCAGCTTCTCGTCTCTCTCCGACAAGTCGACAACTCCTTCCGACGTATCATCTCTCTCCGACCACCCCTTTGGAGCTCTCATCTCTTTCCAAGCTTGCGTCTAGCTTCGAAGACTCCTCCAGCTTCTAGTCTCTCTCCGACGAGTCGACAACACCTTCCAACCTCTCATTTGCCTCCGACAACCCCTTCCCATGTCTTGTCTCTCTCCGACGACCCACTCGGACCTATTGTCTCTCTCCAGCAACCCTCTACAGCCTCTCATACCTCTCATATCTCTCTGCGATCCCCTACAACCTCTCTGCTTCGAGATCTCATCTCAGTCTGAGGTCTCTCCTCGAACTAATTCGAGTATTCAACTCTGTCTCCCTCCAGTGTTGTTCGTAGCAGACTCCCATGAGACTCCCTGCCAGTGTCTCTAAAACTCGAGGTAAGCTGCAGCTGCTTTTGATTTGTTTCCGATTTCACTTTTCATTTTTCGTTTTTTAATTTTCAGTTTTAATTTCCTGTTGCAGCTGCTGATTGTTCCTATTCAATAAACAAAAACATGTCTGAATGTGAGTCAAACAGGCAAAAAAAAGATTTTGTTTGGAAATGCATAAAAGAAGTTGATGGAGAAAAATATTTTAGATGCAAATTTTGTGATCAAACTTGCAGTGGGACTGTTACAGAATTTAAACATCATTTGGCAGGTACAAGAAAGGGAATAAAACCTTGCCCAAAAGCTCCTCAAAATGTTAGAGATGAGTGCAAGATTGCTCTTGAAAATTTCCAAGAAGAGAAGTGTAAAAGAAATTATCTTCTTGAAGAGATTGGGATGGGTCCAAGACTCCAAAAGGAGGGACTCAGAGTACTACTTCTCCATCAGTTGGAGATCTTGAGCAACAAAACAGTGCGACTGGCCTTAATCCTAGGGCTAGAGGTCCAATGGATAAGTTTTCATCTTCACTAACCAAACAAGTCATTCTAAACTCAAAATGGAAGAAGGAAGAAAGAAATTAAGTGTGTAGGAAAGTTGGCCATTGTGTGTTCAACAATGCTCTACCATTTAGTTTGATATATTACGTATATTGGCATGGTATGGTGGATGGTATTGCTAATTACGGGCCAAGTTTCAAGCTTCCATCTATGCAAGAGACGAGGACATGGATCCTTAAAGAAGAAGTGAAAGACATCGATAGCATGTTGAAAGAGCACAAAAAAGCTTTGAAGGAATATGGATGTTCTATCATGGTTGATGGATGGACTGATGGGTGTTCAAGTGTCTTGGTTAAGTATATGGATGAGGTGATTGAGGAAGTTGGTGAGGAGAATGTTGTGCAAGTGATAACTGATTATGCAAAGAACATGATAAATGGTGGAAAGAAGCTTATGGAAAAGAGGGAGAAGTTCTATTGGACTCCATGCGCAACACATTGTT